>NC_050192.1:25653923-25716423 GCF_008315115.2 Sander lucioperca | reverse complement strand
TCTTAACTGTCTGGTTTTTAACTGAAAAAAAATATATAATCAGATTCTCTTTTTCTTTTTGGCATACACATTTTGGAGATGATGATATTGTAGCGAAAAGTTTCATTGCGACATAATACAAATATATGTAATTTCCAAACATATCTGAGGATCGTTAAATGCTCAGAATGGAGCAAAATGTTGTACACGTCCTACTTTGAGTACATGAGTGTATTCTGAGTGGACCGACAGAAGTGTGTTATAGTCACCACAGTGTTGGCAATTGCTAAAAACCACAGATGTTACATTGAATAATTGATTGCCTGCTTTCTACTGTGATATTTTGTCTTCCTTCCCTCTGTCTCTCCCCCTCTCTTTCAGCCTCTCCATCTAGAGCATTTTATTCATAAGTGCTCTTATTCTTTAATCCACTTAGCTGCAGTCTGCTCTTACTGTGGCAGCGCGCGGTCGCAGTTATTTTAAAGCTGGTCTGTGCCATGAGGACAGCCCAATCTCTTTGATGCTGAGCAGCCTGGACGGGGAACTCGGCGCAGTGAAACACTTCTGTCACTCAAAAGTTTTGTCAGTAGTTACTGTAGTTGGTCTCATCGGCAGTGATTGGTAGAACGTCTCAAAGGGGGAAAGTGGGATACCAAGGCGGAAAGCTCTCTCGCATTACATAAGCCAAGACTCAACAGAAATGTAAACCTCATACTGGTGAAATATTAAATTAGGAAGTGTATTACCTTGACTGTAAGGTTAATCAGTTTCTCATGCAGCATGAGTTGTTTGCACTGATGAATTGTGTTAACGTGTTTCTAGTTTGAGTATAGGACATTAAGGAAACTTTTCTTCTTTCTTTTACTTGAAACTGATTTGACTCTTAAAGGAATGCTTGACTCCAAATCTAGCATTTCCGTATCAAATACTTGATCTGACAAGTTTACAGCTTGCTCCTTTGTGGAGAGCAGCAACATTAGTCAGCTTTTTAACGGTGACCCAGAATCATGTGGCAGAATAAAAGCATCCAAACTCTCATTGAAACTTTTCAAACGTAAGCGTCTGCAGCCTAATCCACTTCTCTGCTGTTGAAATCGATAAATCAACAAATTCTGGTGGAGCTTCTGAGTTATGAGGTTCGTCCTTCAACCACAAGGTTGACGGTTCAATCCCCTTTCCTGTCCCCCTGGCAAATTGTGAAGCGCATTGTCCGGTAAGGTAGAAAGGTGCTATATAAATGCAGTCCATATGAATGCAGTCCATTAGTGTAGCTATACTGTGGAATAAATGTGGCTTGGAACACACTAATCATGAGGATCAACAGTGGGGAAATGGATTGCGCCGCAGGAGTGGCATGAGAAGTTTCTTTGACTTTGAGTCTGTATTGGAATCCATTTTAACTGCTGTGAAGCCATGATAACAGCAGCTGCTGTCCTCTACAAAGGAGCGAGCTGAACACTTGTGTATTCAGCTCGTATTTCATTTCATTCATTAAAATGAAATGACATACTGTAAATTAACGTAAATTAACGTAACGTGAATGCACCTTTAATCTGTGAACATAATTTCTGCGTAAATCATGTCAGATTTTCATCATAACGATGAAGACATCAACTCCCATCGTCCCACGCTACTTTACAACGTCATCAAAGTCTAACTTTTTGTTGTTTTTGTGATTGAGAGACCCCTAGTGGCAGAAATTACATACTGTATGTTTAGGGCGGGAGTATACTAGAAGATAACTAGTTTGTGAGTCTGACCAAGTAGGAAAGCAAAAGTGTTCTTAGAGAGAAGGGAACTGCAATATTGTTTACATTTGTATTAGCGCACATTATCGGACCGTATCTTCTGGAAGGCATTCATAGTGTGGGACATACATAAGGTGGCAGAGGTTGCTGGCCAATCACTGGGCCAAGTGAATGTCGGATTGTCTGTTACAGAAACGTAGCGATTTTTGTTGGAAACGTGCTGTATTAAGACTGTTAAATAATGATCCGTCTTTAGATTCAACATTTGAGACTTTAGAAAGTAGCGAGGGATAACCAGCACGAGGTAGAACAGGAGGATGGCAGGATCACAAGAGACAAAAGGTGAAAAGGAGAGAAGGAGTGAAACTAAGTCAGTGAAACCACGAAATGCCAATGCTCTCTCTGTGGTCTCTCCAGTTGAGGAAGTCTGTCTGAAGTTACAGAAGCTGACAATCGCCATCTGTTTCTGTCGGTGACCACATACAAAAGCCACTGTTGTTTTTTTGTTTTTTTTAAAGGCTGGCACGAAGGACTGAGGCTACCGGAGAGGAAAAGAACCTTGCTACTACTCGGCTGGCCCGCTGATGGGCATATGAGATTTAAACACGTACAAACATGAATACACATGCAGACACGCACATACTTCAGCTTTTAGGTATCAGACGACCTTAATCTAAATAAGAAGTGGTTGAATCTGGTTACATGGGGTGTGTTCCGATCGCCTAGTAGTTCCCTGCGAAGTGGACTGCACAGGGTATTCCGCCATGTTAAGTAAGATTCCAAACCGTAGGGAGCAAAAATGCTCAGTTCAAAGGGAACTGCGTAGGGAACTGTGTAGTAGGGCTGCTCCCTCTTAGTCGATAGTCGACTAATTGGTCGTTTTGGTCTTAGTCAACTTAGATTTCTTTAGTCGATTAGTCATGTTTTATGCTTTTTTCATGCTGAATGACTTATTTCCAAGAAACGTACGAGCACATCTCTGGTAAACACAAGACTTAAAGTGGTGCTTTTGCATCACTCTTTGCGGAGAAACTCAGATTTACAGATCTGTCGATTAAATCAACTAATCGATTAGTCCATACAATTGAATGAGTGTTAGTCGACTAAGAATTTCTTCAATTGAGCACAGCCCTACTGTGCAGGGAAGAACTGAACAACGGTTCATCACTTCGCCTGAATCTCACAAGCAAGATTACCCATCAGTCATTGCGCCTCGCTAAAACGACATTGTACATCTTGTTAATGAATCAAAATACATTTATTCACATGTAACATACATTTCAATAGAATAAGTTTCGTAATGGCAGTTTTTGTTCCAATATTTTAGTTCAGTAGAATAAAATTTCCACAGTAGCAGCAGTGTTTACATTACCAGGGTAACGCATAGAGGAAGTGATATCTGCGTTAGTGACGTTGCAAGGTATTCCAAATGGAGGAATTTTGTCGAAAGAAGTTCCCTTAATTGACAACCCCTGAACAGGGAGCAGGGAGAACTGTTTATGTACACTGTGGATCGGAACACAGCTATGGTCTGCTTATGGATCTATTTCATTCCCTGCTATGGAGCAGTGCTGGACTCATGACTGAAGATGTCCCTTCCACAGTATGTCCCAGCCTTGGGGTTTCTCTGTTGTATAGTATTGTTCTTTCTGTCATGGTGCTACTGTGGTTGACCCAACCCTTGCAAACACTCTGCTTCACAGCCCTTTGTGTAACAGCTATAGACCGACACCCCAGGATGAGGGAGATCATGGCAGCACTGAGGCTCACCCTAGAATACACTCTGCTCCTCCGTGTTTTACTTGTGCTATTGTTGTGCTGTTGCACGATTGTTGCTCATTGTGTGAACTGAACTTACTTACCGTGCTGCACCAAAAGCAAATGCCACCAAACCTGGTTATATTGACGTTAAAGTGAGGTAAAGTGAGGTAAAGTGAGGTAATCGGAGCAGAGGCAGGAGGTGGAAAATATTGAGCAGTTCACTATCGAGCAGTTTGACTGACGTGTTGCAAATTCCATAACTTCAGTAGTTCAATTAAGTACAGGGCCATCTGGATATCTGGATTTAGGCAGTTAAGCTTTAATTCATGACGTCTTTCAGAATTGCTGAGTTCAAAGAGAGAAACAAAGACAGAAATCACAACTGAAATTTCTCAACATATAGCCCTTTCTTCTTCTCCAGGAAGAGTTGCAACATTGTTGCAGGGCTTTCATCAGATGAGCTGCAGGTTTGTTATGAATGAAGGAAGTTACGCGGGAACCAAAACCAATTGATTTGATGAAAGTTAATGCAGGCTTGTCTATTGCTCTGTCAAGCGTGGAATTCAGAGATGAGCGGAGTGGAAGTTAACTGGATCTCAGCAGACTTTCTTTTCCCAGTGAGAAGGGGGGGGGGGCTGCCGCTGTGACCAATCGGTGGGTTGAAAGTTAATTAACCCCCACCCACACCAGCCGACCCCCCTCAGTCACACACACATTTCAATAGAAATCTTTGGGTGGGTGCTATGAGTATTCTTCCTTCCCAGATGCACACATATATATATATATATATATATATATACGTTCTAAATTAGCACTCTAATGCCTGTGTGTGTGTGTCAAACAAGTGAGGAATTGGGGGCGCGACCCCGTACTGAAAGATAGAGACGAGAAGTGATTGTTTTGTATCCATGGCAATAGAGAGAGTCGGAGCAGGAAGCCGACAGGAAGTCAGGGTGTTCCACGCGCCATCGTGGGGCTCTTCCGTTGTCATGACACTGTAAACTGTTGTCATGGAAACTCCGCTGATTCAGGCTGAATGCTGATGGAAAACATGTTGCCTAGATTCTTCAATGAAAGGGCATCATCCACAGCTTTAACACATGTTGATAAGCTAGTTCAGTGATTTTTTTTTTTTTTTTTTTTTTTTTTTTTATAAAGTTCTACTTCTAAACTGTCGGCATATGAATTAGTCTTTATAATCTGCGATATACAAACAGTATTTTCGTTCTCGCTCGTTTAACTCAAAACGTCAAATATTAAACAAAGCTAGGACAGAAAATCCAACAGCAATATACATTCTTCAAGCCCTTTTAAGCCAGATGATTTCATGTTTTTCTCTTTTCTTTGTTTCATTTGTTTTTGTGTTCTTCGTCTACTGATTATAACAGCAGCAGCCTCCAGGCTCTGAGTGATCAAAGAGTGATCAATGCTCTATTTTCCCCCCCGCAGAAGCTGCAGTATTAGTTTAAAGCCCTGCTCCACTGAAATGCTACAGGATTACTAACCACATTCACACTCACACACACACACACACACACACACACACACACACACACACATTCACTGTGCAGTATTTTCTAAGTCTCGTGCCTCGAGCGTCACTTATTCCTAGCTTCTTGATAAGATATGTCCTGCTTCCCTGGTTTGATTTTTAGCCCGAAGCAAAGATTTGAGGTCAGTCCCCCGCAGGGTCTCCACCCGTCACAGCTCAACAAAAATATCTCAGCTCCAGGGTAGAATGTGGAGGATACTTGCTCATTCATCCCCTCAACACCCTACTTTAACCCAAGCCTGGCTTTATCAGTTTGGAGTTGGACAGCTCAAAATTAATTTTGCCATAACATAATAGAAAGACAAGAGCTCTCTTGTCACTAATTGAACAAAAACAGTGGCAATAATGAAGTCTGAACCTTCTAAAATGTTAGCTAGTGAGCTAGCTTTCGGTCTAGGGTTGGGCATCGTTTGGATTTTTACGATTCCGATGCCGAACCGGTACTTTTAAAACGATTTCAATTCCTAAACCGATTCTTGAAAAACTGAAAAATTACATCAAAGATGTAATATGTTTGCTAGCGATCACGTGCAGTGAATGGTTAATATGCTGTTACGTCT
Source organism: Sander lucioperca (assembly GCF_008315115.2). Classification (NCBI taxonomy): domain Eukaryota; kingdom Metazoa; phylum Chordata; class Actinopteri; order Perciformes; family Percidae; genus Sander; species Sander lucioperca. The sequence goes on along the minus strand of NC_050192.1, from coordinate 25,710,823 downwards.
GTTTTGGTGAGCCCAGAGGGAAAATATGGCATTTTAAAAGTAGCCTACATTTATGGTAGCTAGCTAACTGTAGACTACAGAGAAAGTGTGATATTGTTACGTCCGTTTCGGAGCGACAGAGGGAAAATATTTTAGTCGCCACATTAAGTGGAACCAAAATAAGGAACCGAAATTTGCGTTCTAATCCGGTCCGATTCCTACTGGTTGCGTAGGAACCGGTTCCATAGTGGAAACGGGTTTCGGTACCCGACCCTATTTCTGACCCATCTGTCATCACGCAAAACATGATCGGGACTGGGTAAACAAGAAGTCATTTTCAATGACACTTACACAGCGATACGGTTGTATCCAAATCCTTCTGATAATACTGAATACCAATTTATTCTAAATCAGTTTTTACATTAACATTAGTAGAGTCATTGTACAGTCGTTTAAATTTAGATGTCTAACAGCTGGATAGTTCTGGATAAAGAAAACATGCGTCATGGCTTTCCTATTCTATTTAGTATTTTGTCCTGTAGTATATTGTTTGTATCCATGGAGGGAGGTGCGTCAGACAGGACTTTTGTGGTGGGAAGCTTTGCACAGGATCTGCACAGCCTCCTTTGAATCTCAGCATGGACAAAATACAGAATTTCAAATGCAGCACTTAAGGCTAGCTCCACTTCCAAACTGAAGCTGAAAGAGGCAAAAAGATACCCTAAGCAGCTGTGCTTTCATCACTCGGTGACTCGTGCCATCAGTGTGGGTATTATTCATTTAAATTGCTGGTGGTTATTAATTTCTTTAACCGCAACTCTATGAGCAGTAAGGTTGTTGTTTTTTCTACTGCTGGCATACTTTAGTGTAATGGCTTACAATAAACAAAGGATCAAAAATGGGTCTTACTAATGTGTACAATAATAAATGTAGTACAAATATACCAATCTAGTAGAGAAATCTGTATATCTGCAGCTGTCCCAAGCTCTGCCTCTGAAAAAGGTTTATTAAGTAACAGAACTCCAGTCTATTACCAGCTATAATTTTTCTGTTGTCAGCAGTGAGCGTGTTTTTGGTTAAAGCTGAGTAGAGTTTTAAATAACAGGACAGTTTGGTTTTATTAGACTTTTGGAGCCAAAGGGCTGCAAAGGAATAAGTGATACCCCATCTGGCTGGACAAAGTGGGGTGTTACCTGACACTGTGTGTGTGTGTGTGTGTGTGTGTGTGTGTGTGTGTGTGTGTGTGTGTGTGTGTGAGAACCCCCCAGCTGTTCAACTGTATTACCACCTCCAACACAGGGCCCCAAATTCTCACGGTCACCACACACACACACTCACAAAACTGACTCCCTAACCCACTAGAACAACTGGAGTGCCAGACACTTCTCTCTCACACACACACACACACACACACACACACACACACACACACACACACACACAGAGATCCCAGTGATAGGCTTGTCTGATAAGGTTTTATATTGCGGCTCTAATGCTGCCGTGTCCCCGTGGAACAATGCACGGTTTGTTTAGCGCTCAAAAACAATATCCTCCATTTCATACGGAGCCTAATCTCATTAAGTCATAACCTGTGCTGCTGGACTTCCCTGTGAGGCTTTGTTCATTTAGCCGGACAGAGGAGATCAATGGGAGACGTCCAGGGCACAAAGGAACCCTAAAGGGTCCCAAAATGCCTGTGCTCATGCATATGGACAAATCTGCACTAGGCAACATTTTTATATTTCAGTATATATTCTAATTGGATGAAAATGAAGATAAGGCTTTACTATTCTTATTTCTCATCCACATGGGTAATTAAATGTCCCTGCCAATGAATGGACATAGATTGGTAACTAATGATGGTGTCCGCTGTCCTATCGACAGTTAAGTTAGTGTTCACTACCCAGACAACAAGTTATAGATCCTCTCTCTTCCCTGCTTTGTCTTTGTGCATCCATATTGTTAACAGTCCTGTGCATAGTTTCTAATATGACCTGCAGCAAATCAGACAGAGGCTGACCAAGTAAGATAAGGCGACAGAGACTGCGAGACAGTAAATGAGAGAGAAGTCAAGCGTACTAATTCAACCAGCTGACACGCAACACAGCTGAATGCTATATAAGTTATAGTCTGGCCCCTGAAAGGTATGTGTATGTATGTACTATGTATGCATGTGTGTAGATGAGTGTGTGCGTTTGTGAGGTCAACAGGTGTCACGTTTTATGTGACACGGATGTCGTGTGTTCAGCAGTGATCAGTTATGGCAGCAGTCGTCTCGGAGTCCTTTCACTTGGCAAAAGATATTAAACAGCAGTTAGTTTAATTTGTAGTCCACAGTAGGAATGCTACTCATTATGTGTTGACAGAGAGCTTCCAGTGTGCTGGGCGCTGCTCGAAGAAGAGGAAATAGTACGTTTCCTTGTCACCAGAGGATAAACTCCAATGACTTTGGTGAACCCCTGACTTTTCCTCCACCACCACTACGATGTTGACGTTTTTTTGTTTAACTATTGGATGGATTGCCTTGAAATTTGGTACTAGGGATGTTAATAATTACCCGCTTAACTGTTAACCGACAATAAGAATTTTGACTGATTAATGCTTAATCAATGATTAATAAATCAGTTAAACAGTTAAAAACAATATTATAAAAAAAGGAATTACAGTTTGTTGCATTGTAAAAGAATATAGGCTATACAATCTATTTCTTAACTGCTAGTTAACTTGCTACGTTTTAAGCTCTTTCTTGCTGCTAAATTCGTGGCTCTCTGCTGAATGACGCTCACAGCGGATAGCTACGTGACCCATGCCACTATATCGATAAGGACTGGCTGTCTGCAGACAGAACGCATGTCTGTATGTCTCCCAAAAGGGTGAACTGGGACTCCGTTGTTTGCTTGTGTGAACAGTTAATGATCGGTTAACGAGCGTCGGCTATTGATCAGAAAACAAAATTAGCATCCCTATTTGGTACAGGTATAAATGATCCGCAAAGGATGAATCCCAATGACTTTTGGTTATTCCCTTACTTTTCCTCAAGCGCCACTTTTAATTCAGCACCAGCATCAGCTCAGTTTTTATTCGTCCACTACTTTGTTTTATAAACAAACATCGGCTGACATTAGCATTTAGCTAAAGCATCGCTGTGCTCCAGTACTGCCTCACACAGCCGCTAAGTGTAGATTATTAGGCTGGGTAGAGGATTTATTACACATTTATTGTTGATTCAGGTCTCAGACATGGAAAACTAGTCATCAAGGTGAAATCTAATTGTTTTTTTGTATCAAAATCGAATGCTTTGTACCGTATGCCCACTCCGACCTCCACCACTATAGTTTTTGCTGCACTATGCTTTGGTCCTGAATCACCTCAAAACATAGTGTGTTTAAAGGCCATTACAGACCAACCAGATGGCCGACCGTTGGCAGAAAAGGCAGCTGGACTGATCAGTCTCCCCGAGTTGGTCAAAAAAATGCCTTGGAACACACCAAAGCGACGAGACGAAATACATCTCCATAACAGCAGGCGGCGCTAATCTGTATTGTCGCCCAAAAAATGAAAACCGGCAGCTGATTGGATGAACGCGTCATGTGGGTCTGGCTGCTGCTTCCGGTTTTGGATTTTGCAACCGGCCATTAATGGCGAATACGATCTCATATTGTACTAAAATAGTTCACCAAAACGTGTTTCTGAAAACATTTTAAGCGAGAAATAGGCCATGCAGTTGCTGAATCTGTCTTCATTTCAGATCGACAGAGGTCAGTTTAAAAGATTTTCGTCTGATTTTAAGAGGCTTAGTCACGGTCATCCCGCTTGCCATTTCCAGGTGAGTCCCGACTGCCCTGTCTCCGACTGAGCATGACAGGTCGGCCAAAATGAAGGCCGACAGCTTTTAATAGAACAACGGTAATCACATCTACTGTTAAAATCAGTTTGTGTTGGTGTAAAATGCAGCCGATGAACACATTCCCCATCTAAAGGATTTTGGCTAAATCAGCCCCAGGAGTCCTGTAATCCATCACGGTGTTATTCATTAGTGTTCAGTCGGGACAGTTTCACTTAACACTAATAACACCGAATATTCCCTGCAGCGTCCCAAAAAGACTGCCATCTAGGGCTGCTGTTGCATGTAGTTAAAGATTTTTTTATTTTTTTTTAAACTAGTCATTATTAGACTTTTAATGCAGGTTTTAATACCAAGGATGAAAAATGCACGCTCCAAGGTTCACAAACTACACTACGCCAGATAGCTATATTTTCTTTGCCCATACTGTACATCTACACTTGAATGAAAGTTCATGCACCCTCTTTCTGGGTTGTTGGGTTAGGCCTTCTATGAAACATAAGATATCGGTAACTGAAGAAGGGCAAAGCTCAAGGCCAAGTGGATTCAACAAAACAGTAAATTTCAACACTTCATCACAAAATCACTCCTGGAATGAGTGGAACTTGATGGATAGAAGTAAGGAGATCTGAAGAGAAACACTAGCCTGTCTGGAGGGTGAGAGTAGACGGTTGCAGTTTCATAACCCTTGCCTTGCAAGTGCCTGGCTTAAAGTTGTAATCCTTAACATATCAGTTGTATTTGATCTGGAGACTCCCGTGGTTGCTTTGATAAAAGTAAGTGCGGTTTAACACCACAGCAGACATTCCAGCAGACGGATTGGGTCAGCACTAATTTTGGTGACGAATACATTGCGTTTTCCCTGACGGCTTCACAATAAAAGCCACCATGTCTTTCGCCAGTTGAATGCTTTTAGGTGAACCATCAGCAGTAGGAAATGTTGGGTTTGCACTAGCAGTGACAGTAATACTGGAGTATCAATCAGCATGCATCATTTCCCGTGAATCCCTTGTGGGAAGGTTGGCATTCTTGTTAGTGGCGGAGTCCGCCACTAACAATAAAAACTACCATGTATCTATATATATAGAAAGGTAATTACAGAATGTAAATACAGTACGTTAAATTTCTATTGCTGAGAAAATGCCGAGAACAACTGGGTTATCATTGAAACTTATGTGTTTGCATGTTGTCAGTGAAGGGCTTGACCTACCCACTACATCATTATTGAACATGCGTATAAGATCAGATCACAAGTCATTTGCCCATATAGGGATTTTAGCATCCACCAGACTGACAAGTGAGAGCTAACGATCTTCACTTGTGCTTTGCCTCAACATGTTTTGCCATATTACACGTTATTGAGCGGAGCTCTTGAAGTAAATTATCCTCAGTGACTGCCACTTTTAGTATGAGTGAAGCTTGTAGTCAGAGTATCAGGTGTCTGGCTGACACACATCCTCATTTAGCTTTTCATTTCGCCTCATTATTCGGTCTCACACTGACAGCTGTGGAGTGATCCTCACTCGTGCCAATACACAGGGCATAGTACAGATTGGACTGAAGCTAATTTTGTTACATATTTATAAGTAGAAACCAGTCCTTTACTCCATCTGTTGTCTCTCGGCCTGCCCTTGATTCCGGCATTGAAGATACAATAGGTGTATGAATGTGCGATGATGAAGCAGAGCACTGTTGGAGAACTGCAAGTCTGTTGACCTTTTGCTCTGTGAATAAAACATCCATATAAATGTCTTGTTGCCAGCGCAGTCACCTAAACCGTTAACGTCAGGTCTCTGAAGCCTCCTGGGAAATCGGATAAAGCAGATAGAGTGCGATAGGTGGAATAATACAGTGATTCAGCTGTGAGCTTCATGCATGGCCAGACTGCAGCAATCGTCCCATCGCTATCCGCTGTGCTCTTAAAGCTGAGCTCCGGTGTCTCTTTGCTCCTGGCTCTTTGCCTCATCTCATTCCACTGCTTCCTCCAATGACTGACAGCTATTGTATGTGGCTCTTACTATGTTTCACTCATTTAAAATGTGTGCAGGTTCCCCTGACTGTTAAATTATGGTACAATAACGTATCTAGGGCTGCAACTAACGATTATTTTAATAATCGATTAATCTGTCGATTATTTTTTCGATGAATCGGATAAAAAAACAAAAGCATTAATTTACATCAACTCATTACATACTTACATACATACTTGTTGTTTTAGTTAATAGTTGTGTAAAGGTAAGTAACCCAAAGAGCAGATACAGACAACACACACACACACACACACACACACACACACACACACACACACACACACACACACACACACACACACACACACACACACACACACACACACACACACACACACACACCGTACACCACATTTAAACACAGCTTAAGATGACCAAGTGCTATAAAAGAACTTTAAAATGAAATTAAAAAGTACAACACACACAAATATATTTGTCAACAATAACTGATATGGGACAAAGCACAGAATATATACATGACAATAGATTGAAAAATTAATGGGCCAAAAAAGGCGAGTGAATAAAAACGTGTCTTTAGTCCTGCTTTACTACTGTTATTAACGAGCTAACGCTAGCTTGTCATGCTTGTCAAGCTGGATAACGAGTAAACACCACACCAGCACCAGAAGAGCTACTGGAGAGACGTTACGTTCCTCACTTCAAAACGGAACCAAAGTAGGATTGTGTAGTGACTTTACCCGGCTGTTGAACTCCCTTCCTCCTCATCAAGGACTCCAACATGTTTACGTTTTAGGTGCTGAATCGTCACCGTGGTGCGCCCGTGCCATGCCGTGTCGCTTTTGCTTATCTTGCAATTAACACGTTTTCGATTTATGTAGTGTGAAATGCTCCCACACCTTGGATGACTTAGGTCAAACTGACTTCTCTGCCTCCGCCGTGTGTTTCAGAACGTTACGGGTCTCTCCGGTCTCTCTCCGTATTTCCTCTACCCCCACTCTGCTCTTTTTTCTTTTCTTTCGCTCCGTGCCGCTCCGCACGGCACTCAACTCAATTGCTTTTATCTCCGCGACTGAATGGCGTGTTGCGCGACACAACGAATTGATAATGAAATTCATTGCCAACTTTTTTAATAATCGAATTTTATCGATTCGTTGTTGCAGCCCTAGTATCCATTTAAAACAAATATGTATTGTGTATGTACACATCCATCCATTCAATAGGGGTGTACATCACAAGTTTTATTATGTTATATTGATTCTTTGGACAGCGATACAATATTTGCTGATATCACAAAGTCTGCCACGATAAGATTTTGATTCAGTTCAGGGGCCTATGGGGATATGAGACGATATCATATGCCCATTTAACTAGGGGTGGGAATCACCAGAGGCCTCACGATACTTATGTCACAAAACGATATTATTGCGATTTTAAACATATTGCAATATTCTGCGATATATTGCAATTTATTACCTTTTTTCCAACTTCAAATTTTTCCCAATTTCAAATGATGTCCCCATAAGGAAACTTTGTCAACATCTGTTTTATCTAAAAAGATACATGTCTCTGTTTGTTCATCTCACTTCAATTTTATCGCTGCAAAATGGGATTGTCAAGCAGACAAACTGACCAACACATATATAATAAAAGATTGATTACTTGGCGTCTGTGTATCGATACAGTATTGCCACAGAAAATATCGCGATACTATGCTGTATCGATTTTTTCCCCCCACCCCTACAATTAACACAATCAATTACATTTATATCAGCTCACAAAAAGCAACTAAAATATGATTTTACAATTTTATTACTGTGCTCTTCCAGACATTTAAATGAAAAACCAACTATTTAAAAAGAAAGGCGCATCTTAAAGATGATATGTATCAATATTTTCACTCTGCATCGCTGATATTGGATCGTTGATCATTGAATCGATATATTGATCCAGATCAATGTATCGTTACACCCCTACCCTACATTATGTATTTCTTTGCACAGTTCATATGGTTTACAATTTACAAAAAACACTTGACTTGTATGTAGACATTTGATTTCTGTTGTTTTTAGGTATGGGTATTTGATACAGACCGAAATAACCCAGTACCAAATAGTATCGAAACTTCTCCAGTCCAATGATACCTGCATTTGATTCTTTTTGTACCCAGATCTAAAAAAAATGATGATTTGTATAGTTTTGCTCGCAGCCAATCAGCGATTTTAATGCGACGTGTAATTGGCCAACCACAGCAGCAGTAAATTGAGATGTGGTAGCATTTTTCTCAGCTGAATACTTCCATTCATGTAATGATGGGTATCAAATGGAGTAGAAAAGAAAATATCAAATGTACTCTATTGGTACTGGTATCATCATTTTTTAAACGATACCTAGCCCTATTGGTCACTGGTGCTTTTTATATATATTCGTATCTTTTGTTTGTCCAGCTTTGTAATCCTTGTTCTTAGCCGTTACGTCTATTTTTGTGTAAGTACATTGAGAGCAATGCAAAAACCAGTCAAATTCCTTTTATGTGCACACACTTGGCTAATAAAAGTGATTCTGATTGACTAAATAAAGATAGCAAGATATCTGATAAGCAAGATGTTAATATTTTGGAAAAAAAACGTTGCACGATGCAGTGCACAGGAATCAGGCACATTTGAGTGCATTCTCGTACTGTGGTAACCTGTTCATTACTGCTAGCAGAAAGTATTTTTTGGGGCTTTTTTAATGCTTTTATTACAGTAGGGAGTAGTAGTATGGAGATGACAAGAAATGCAGGAGAGAAAGATGCAACAAAAGGTCCCCGGCTGGACTCAAATCCCTAGGCCAAGGGGACACCCTGGCAGCTGTACTTTTGATTAATTTTTCCTCGGTTACATAAATGTCTTGCAGTTGCATGATTAGTACCAGGTCTTGGTGACCCCTTTGACTGTTTACCAGTGTTATGAGAAGCTAAAGGTAATCTAGAATTAGAGCTTTGTCCTTTTACTGTACTTACTTGCAGGTTCAGAGCACCAAATGTTAAATACATGAGTATAGAGTAAAATGTGAGACAAGTTTGGCGACTTTCATATTCTCACATTCCCCCTCCAACGCCTTTGCACCACTTAATTGAATCAACCTGCTCAGACACAGTGGTTGGGGAAGAGGTGTAATCCATCACTGTTGGAAAATAGAATCGGCCAGCTCGTTCCTGTGAGTGCAGCTTCGCTTAGTTTTTTCAAAGAGACTTTTACTTAACAGTCACATCAGGATGCATCAGTTCACTGCCCTGAGTAAAGGGCGGCAGATGTCAGAGTTGGTCCATCTGTTTTTGTGGTTTCATTTTTGTTTTTCTGGACTCAGGCCAGATGCATTTAGAAGATAGGTAAGATGAAGAGTAGGACACTGTATGTGGCCACAGTCACCACATGGGGAGAAAATGTTACATACATACATTTATTATGTACATCAAAATTTAAGCTATTTTAATGCATTTCCTCTCTGATTATGCTGTTCTCATACAGAAAGTGATTTCAAAATCAATTTCAAGTGTATAGTTTCCCCATTTTAGGCCAAAGAAATCTCCTAAATAAATTTCCTTTTCATATGGAAATTCTGTTCTCTAATAAGCTCTCAAAAATCACATTGAAACAACAGGTGATCCTTTGGTTTGTTTGTGTTTGCGGTGGTTTGCCAAGGGCAAATTAGATTAGAAGCCGCCGCAGTGTGATGTTAATGAAGCCATTATTGATGCTACAAGCGCACAGTCGACTCCATTTTTCACTCTTTCCCCTTTTGCTCGCTTTCATTAATTTCTCTCATCAGGCTTTCCTCCTTTGTGCTAACATGAATGTAATCATCAAATACACTGAATTATTATATATATTATTATTATAGATGGCAGTGTGAATAACCGTGTAATCTCACACACGCATCACCCTGGGAAACAAGGCTCTAAATGAACTTTTGTGTTGTGATTCTTCCTGTTATTTTCTGTCTATATTATTTGTTTTTCATCCAGGTCTTTGTTTTTTTGTCTCCTAATGAATGTTATATTTGTGAATTTTTGCTCTTTTTCCCTCCTTTCTTCTTTCTTAAGTCTCCTTTCACCATCCGCTGATTACACAGACATAAAAGAGAATAGCAAGCTGCATGTGGTCAGGTCAGCCTTGTCCGGCCATGATTGTTGCTTTATAATATATTGCTCTAGTATTTGTCATTCCTGTCAGTACAGTTTGGCACAATAAAAGTCTCTGATCATGTGCCATAAACTCAATTTATCATTTCCATTACTTGCATATTCAAATCAATTTCTTATTTCTAAAATGTATTTTCTTTTCGTTTGAAGGCAGAATGAGTAGGATTTGTCGGTTGCGGTTTTTAACATTTAAAGTTGGCCCCGGCTCAGCGAGGGTTACGGTACGCTTGCCAGCGGGTGAAAGCCAACCCCAGGTTCACTCTCGTTTTGGAACAAGATTTTTCCGCTTTGCGTTTTGCTATATTTGTAGTTCTTCGGCGCTGTGTCCTCCATATTCGTATCTTCCACTTGGTTGCGTGCTCTGGTATCTGGTTGCTACCTATTTATAAAGGTTCACGCCCAGAAATGTCCCAAACACAGCAAAATAAGAAAATACAGGCAGAGGGCAGGGGCTCTGCAGATACAGACACCACTACACACATTTCTAGTGGGTCATAAGTCATGATTGAGATGGATTCTTTTTTTTTTTTAATGAGTCTATACATTGAGTTTTAGGAAATCCTATTCATTGTGCTTTTAAGGAAGGACTAATAAGTTATTCCCCAGGTCAAGTATGAGCTTCCATAACTATTAGCCACCAAGCCATGAATCAATGCTCAGACTTCTAAACATCTTTTTGGGCTTTTTTTTAAAGATCCAGACTGTGTTTTAGCTCTTTGTTCAACCATTCAGCGCTGAGCTCCCTGTAACCTCAGAAAAGAAAGAAAATATTTTTTTCACTTTTAGCATCATTCTCTTTTTAGAAAGAAGCAAAAGTGAGTTTAACAATTGTGAAGTACAACATTAAACCCCTCCAGGGCTGCATCTGTATCAGGGTTTGTTGAATATTCATGAATGCAGAACATTTTACAGATGATACAGAAGGGTTTTGTTTTCAGAGTTGATGCATGGCTTTGCATGTCTTCACAAGTTCAACAACACATAGTTTGATAAAACTATAATGTGATGGAGCAGGTGTGGGTTGAATGAGCCCAAGCTTAAGACCTACTATTTAATAAAGAATCTCTAGGTGTAGTTGCTTAAAGGAGTTTGCAATCGCCACAGATAGTCCGGTAAGACCTTCCACACACACACAATGCAAGCCACTCTGTATTACACTGAGTTCAGATCTGTAAACTGACGAGGTTTCTGCAACATAATGAAAAATAGAAATACCATGCTTTAATATCACAGTAATTATGTAATTTGCCACTATTCCATCTACATGAAACTGCTATTTAACTACACTGAACTGAAATCCATATGAATTTAGGCCCTAAAGCTGACCTTCTGAGTGTATGCTATTACACGTGCAGTGATTTCTCCAATGTTGTAATCCGGCTGCTGTATACGGTAAACAATAGGATTACACTGTGTTCTTCTGTGCACATGGATAGACCTAATGCAGTGGATATGGTGGTAATTGTCCATGACCTAAATCCGACTCTACACAGGGCTTTCATCTTCTTGGACGATAGGTGTTTGGTTTTTCTGTGTGCAGTGAAAGATCAGAGAAGAAAGAATGTTTTGTGTTGTTTGAGTGCCGGTCCCCTTCATGATGAGTTCTATTATATATTGTATATCTCTATTATGTGACCCCTGTTCCTTCCTCCTCTCCTCTATATAGAGGGTAGCTCAGCAACAGGCTTTGTCAAATTATATATGTTGTGCCTGTCTGTGCCACGCTTGACCCCGCTGATCACATGAAATATGCCATCTGGTTGTGTTTTAAGTGCTTTACAGTATCACTGCACAGTGATACTGTAAAGCACTTAAAACATATATAATCCCGTGCATATAGGGTTCATTTCTGGCTGCAAAAACGCTTACTGTAAGTATATTTCCATGTTAAACATTAAACACATGTTTATAAGTATGTGTCATCTTAATGGGAATTCAATCTTGGCAGGGTAAGTGTGTTAATGTTGGGATTCAACTTTCCCACCAGCAAGTAACACTTGATAATGTTGCTGACATAAATACACTATGCTTTATTATAGAGATACAATGGATTCTCTGTTATGTTGTTGTTACTGTATTGACCATCACAAAGAGAATTGACTCATTCCTGTTAGCAGGAGGATGAAGAGTAAGAGAAACATGAGTAATAAAGAGAGTGAAAACTGAAAGAGAGACTTAAGTAGAAATAGCATGAGGAAGAGAGAGTTGGGGCATCTATGTGCGTGTGTTATTTAATGTCATGGAGCAAGAGAAGACGGCTAGAGAAGCTTTTAGTGAATGTACAGCTAGTACTAGAATCAGGCTAGTAAAACACACACACACACACACACACACACACACACACACACACACACACACACACTCACTCTCTAACTGAACTGTGACTTCATACATCATTGTATCCTCTACTGTCCCTGAAAATTACCACCATGTAATAGATAGCTGCGTGCGTGCGTGCGTGCGTGCGTGCGTGCGTGCGTGCGTGCGTGCGTGCGTGCGTGCGTGCGTTGACAAAAATGATGTTAATGCTGCAGCAGTTCCCCTCTGCACCCTGTAAAGTAGTCTACTGTATGGTGATAACCAATGATGTTGGTACCCTGTGTGTGTGTGTGTGTGTGTGTGTGTGTGTGTTTCTATTAGCGAGACCCAAAGGTTGGTGTTCTGTTTCTGCTACGACTCAGAAACCTGTGTGTGCTGCACACAAATCATTTTCCACCTTTGACAATAATGCTTTAGGTCTTAGTGGCTGTTGAGGGAATCAAGTCATTTTTATGTGCAGCAACAGCTGAAAAAATGCTCAAAGCTGTACACAAACAAACAAACCAGTGACATCATGTATGACCGTGTTGTCGCATTTGACTTTTCCTCTCTGACCGAAGAAAGTCGGTCTATTTCCAGTCAGGCTAGGTATAGTTATGATATGTGTCCCCTGAATGACAGGAAACACCTGTCACTCAGCATATGGCACACAGCGGCTGGACATTGTTTCACTCGTCAGTCTGTGCATTTGTGTTGATTTTTGGTAATGCAAAATGACACTAATCGCCTTCATCTCATTCTCTCGGCTGTAGTTGTGGCAGCAGAGCCGATGGTCCGAGGCCTGAGGAAACTCCCCGAAGATGTCGACTGGTCCTACTCAGGTCTGTATGAGCCGTTTCTTATTTTTCTGATTTTCTTTTGTAAAAGATATTCGACTGTTGTGTGTGTGTGTGTGTGGGGACATTAGCAGTTTGCCACATAGACACAGAAATTTTTGGGCGGAGCAGAGCTTTTGTAAAAAGGTGGCAGCAGGCCTATATAATGACAAAGAGAATAAATCCAGAATAAAGTAGCTGTCAATACTTGAAAAAACAATGCTAAAAGTATTATAGCATTTACAGCATGTTACAGCATCTGTTAGTAGCTTACTATTTAAATCATCTGTTGTCGGTCACATCGTGCATCTTACAGGGATTTGGTGAGAGAGAGAGAGAGAGAGAGAGAGAGAGAGAGAGAGATTTACAGTATGAGCAAGTGCATGCACATCATTTCTCTAAATCTACGGTTTGTCAGACCAGGTGCCAAGATAACCATAGAGCAATAAATAAATCCCAGCAACAGGTGTGTGTGTGCACCCACCAATAAGCGTGTGTGTATCTGACAAAATATAAATAAATATTTTCGTCTTCTCTGAGGTGATTTTCGACCGTTTTCGACGCACTTCTTTCGACATTTTGAGCTACCGTGGAAATGTCAGAGAATGTGACGATTCTGAACGAATCACGTTGTCAGAAATTGGCATCGGCCAATGAGATTGTGCATTATGAGTTAAATCCCCCCCTTTTACTTTCACGATTGGTTGCTGAGAAAAAGGAAATTACCATATTTGGATCAGACAGCATTGTACAGGAGAGAGAGAGAGAGCTTTTCAACGGTATATGTGATGACAGGGTGCAGACAGCGATCGCGGAGCAGCGTGATGATTTAGAACGCCAACTTTTGTTGAATTTAGGAAAAATCTACCGACGCAAACAGACAAAATAAAGACCTAAATGTGTATTTCGGACTTTATTTCACCACAAGTCTGAAAGAAGACATGTTATTGAAGACAAATAGTCCAAAATCTCAAAATTGACCAGTGCCTGCCATGTCTCGCCTTAATAATAGTAAAGGAGCAATTAAACATAAGCATATTCTGCTAATGTTTTATTGCTCCTTTATTATTAATGAACAAAATAAAAGCAATAAGGTCTGTACACTTACAAACACACAGGAACTGTTTCTCTTAAGTTCTTGGACGACTCTATCGTTCCACTATCAATCGGTGACAAGAAATTTCTGTTGGAAAGCCTCAAACATCGAGTCGCTCTCTGCCTACCTTTTGAAATCACACAGACACTTCCTGAAACAGAGAGTAGAAACATGAGAGTTCCATCAGATTGGTAAATGTCAGTCTGAATATCACATGAATCTTATCTGTTAACATCTCCCGCGAGACGTCCTGAATCGGCCTCGGACCATATGGTTAGATGGCATCAGCTAACTCAGCACGAAGCCCCTGCTGGGCTAAGCCGTGCTCAACAGAAACAAAGAGTGGACACAGACAGACCGTAATGGGTCCCGGAGGGAGAGATTAGCTTCTTAATGGTCAGGGGGAAGCAGGAGGAGCGATCCCGCTCAACAGGTCATCAGTCGGCTAAATGCAGAGCTAATAAACTTCTTAACCTGCACCCCGAATGGACTGCTGGTGATACTTGACACATGCCTTTGTTTTGTTTTGTTTTTGTGATTAACAATTTTTTTATTTTTATATAACAGAATCCATACATACAAAAAACATGTAACATGAACAAATCACCATCCCCCCTCCCCCCCCTTTCCGTCATCACCACCTACCCAGACAAAAATCAAGAAAAGATGACACAGTAACTACAATATTCCAGACCATTCAACAAAATAGTGACAAAATAGACAATAAACCATAAACCAAACATCTGTATAAATGACAACACCATCAGCCCATCATACACGTCTCTCCCCGGCACAAAGCTTCTCAGGCGCCCTCCAGAAGACACGTTGTTTGAAACCAGGGACACACCGAATCCAGGATTCGGCCGAATATTGGGCTTTTTGACGGGGTTCGGTTTCTGCCGAACCTTAGAATTTTTTCCCACTGAACCGAACCCTACGCTCGCACTACGCGCGGTACTCTGGTCCGACGTAATGACGCCGCCGTTGATTACGGGAAGGTGTTTACGTAAGTGGACCGTTCAATGCAGTAGGCTGTGAGAAAGTGAAAATGGAACTCGTGAGCAGAAAAAGTGTAGTTTGGCAGTACTTTCAGTCAAAAGAAGGCCATTCAAGTCCAGCTACATGTTCAATTTGCAATGCCGATTTGTCTCGTGGTGGCAAGGACCCTAAACAATACACAACATCGCCGCTGTTCGAACATTTGCGTATGAAACATCCGAAAAGAATACGAGTTGTGCATGAAGGAATCTACAGACAGCAGCCAAAATGCAGCAACTTCAGGTTCGGCAAAGGAAGGACAATCACACACTGCTGTGGACATTGTTTACTTCATTAATGTGTTTACTGTGTTAATGGACTGAGGATGGGAGTAGGATTTGGTATTCGGTTTCGGATTTGGCAGAATCTTAACCGGTGGATTCGGTATTCGGCCGAACCCCAAAAATCTGGATTCGGTGCATCCCTATTTGAAACTCATAATGCAGGCAAAAGATCTGAGGTCCACGTAGCCCTGTCATGATAGACACACCATTAATCAGAGTGACCAAGTCAGCCTCTTGTACAAGCCATTATTTCAGGCCATGCATTGACCAACCAGCTTAAACTTCCTCTGGCATGACTGCAAATTGGATTATTGATGTTACTAATAAAAATTTAAAAAAAATTAAAAAAAGAAACACGATTTTCCTCTGTGAATATTTCTCGGAAATAATCGTTGATGACTTGTTGGGACATTTTGGAGCAGCCATGAACAGTTTCTCTGGGAGGGCAGTTGGCTGTTTGGATCTGTTCTTTGAAGCCCTACTGTACCTCTCAGCGGCTTAAAAGGGATGCTTGCAAAGACACACAAATACCTGACACTGTGTTCTAGAGCCAAAATGAAAAAAAAAAGGAAATTATGTCTTGAGTTGCAGAGCCAGCATTCACTTATTTCTTTTTTTTTTTTTTTTTCAATTTTCTTTAATTTACCAGCAAGTCTTTAACTGGAGATGAATCGTCATCATACTGTAGTTTTGTTTTTCGTGCAAGTGACGACTACAAGCCAAAATAAATACCCTAGTACACGCTTCCTCGCCTATTTGTAACAACTGAACACTTCCACGTTCTTGGAAATTGAGTAAAACTACTAAATATATTAGTTAATAAAACAGATAATGAAATGCAAAAACCCAAACAGAATCCAAATATTGTAACATTACCACATTAACTTCTGAATTGCTTATCGTGGGTCTGAACATCCAGCGAAATACACCTCGCAAACAGCGTTTTAATATGAACACCTGGTCATGAGCCACGTTTTAATGGACTCATATTAATGAAATGAATCAAGCCCGATTCTCACACACACGCTGCAAGTCCACCCGTGAGGTTTTGTTTATCCGACTTGTGTCTACTCATATTAGTCAGAGCAGCATGAATATCAATAGATGCACATGTATTTTCATCTTGCAGATTGTTTTCTTTCCCTCCGTCAAATCTTTACAATCAATTCCCAGGCACGTATACCCTGTTTGACAAAGTGTAATAGGTTTTTTTTTTCATTTCATTTTTTTAAAATCTGCTATACACTGAAATGGTCATGAATGATGAAAAGTCTGCAATAGAAATGAAATGGAGACACCCTTTCTCTTTTCTTCTTCCTCACCACATTTTCCTCTCTGTCTCTTGGTCTTTCTTTCTTTCCTGCCTACTCCATACTTGTCATTTTCCTCTCTGTTGGGTTTTGAAGTTCCTCATCACAACTGAAGGCGTCTCAGTGGCAGTTCATTTGGTGCGTACACAGTCTTGTTTTTTCGGACCAGCTCTGCTTCTTGCCTTGTGCTGTGCACTGAGTCGTGAGTAAAAGCATTAACATGCGAAAGAAACGCACTTCATTGTGAGGCACTGTGCACAGCTTTCTAGTTGGGTCAGAAGTAGGGGAGGGGGGGACAAAGGGAAATAAAGGGAAATAAAAGAAAGAGGGTGGGAGGGGGGCAGGAGAGTGAGCATGGGTAACTTAGAGTAGGGTTGAAGAAAAAGAAGAACTCAGCTGAAAGGAGGAGGGAAGGAAAGTTTAAAATTAGGCTACATCAAAATCCCAATGCGTCTTTGTGTCAAACAAACCATTGTTATTTAGTTAGATTTTTAGTTCACATTTCTTAGTAACTAAAACTTGATGACATACATACATTATTAGCTTAATTAGGGCTTACCAGTTCAGACTCCACAACTAGCTTGACAGTTCTGTGCTGTCATTCACGCTGGGCTAATTATTTCAAATCCGCGATTATCAGCGTTATACTCAAAACATTATTGTGAGAATTCAGTAGGCATGTGCCGATTGGTGATCGGCTTGTATATTGACGGATGATCGGCGATTTTTTTTTTTTTTTTTTTTTTCCAATGCCGATATTAAGGCGTAGTTAACTAACTCACCATCAGAATTAAGATGTCATACAAAACAATCTCTAGAACTTGCGCCCTGCTGTGCATTTAGACATGTTTTACACTTTCAGCAACACAGAGGCGTTGTCAACCGGTAATGAGGCAAAAGCATTAGAAAGAAAGTCCAAATTCATATTTGTGAATATGAGCTGCTCTGTCCTGCAACACGTCTTTTTTGGGGATGGGTTAACAATGTGAATGCTGGAGCAGACTGAATGTGGACAGATGACGAAATAAGACAAAACATTTCTTCTGCCTTTTTATTTTATTTTACGAATGTCTCTCCATTTTCAGCTGGAGCACTTCCAACCTCCACTCACATCAGTTACTCTCATGTGCATACGGTTTATTTCCACAATGGAAAAACAGTTTGCTATCTAATACCTCTTACACTTTGACTGAGAGGGAGGACCCAGTCTGTAGAAGTGTTGCAGTTGGCTCTGTGCCATCTGTTGAGTGTATGACTGTGTGGTGACTCTTTGGCCACTTGTGGGCAGCGCAACACGTTGTCAACACAGCATTGACATGCCCTTATAAAGTTGTTTTGGTGAATATGCTAGCACAGAGCAACAATCTGAATATGTGAGTTCAATACTCTCTTTTTTTAAGCTCTGTTTTAGTTTCCACCAAATCCTGAGGGGAAACATCTGCCTCTGTTTGCCGTTTAGTGCTGGGCTTGTACTGTAAAATGGGTTTATCTTAGCTTTTTTTTGTTGCTAAAAACCACTGCCTTCTGTGCCACAAATTAATGAAAGCGGTGAGAGTGAACCAAAACAAAAATGTTGGGCTGTAAAACCAAAAGAATGAGCTGAAAGACACTAAAACGCTGTGTATAGCTGAGGGGAACTGGAGACTGAAAATCTTCTACGGGTTTGTCACTACAAGCGACCCCTTTCACATTATTCAGTCATTTCATTCATTGTTAATATATTAAAAAAAAATTACAGCAGCTTTAAAAATACTTAAATCTGAAGTTTTTTGAGTATGTTGGGTTGAATTTGCTTTTAAATCATATTAAACATTGTGTCAGAATGTTGCTGATAATCTATCTAGATGAGGCAGAAAAGATTATTTATATTTTCAGTTAGTCAATGGTTTCTTTCTTTAAAGGTTTTTAACAGTCTAAATCAAAATCTTGGTAGCTTTTTTATTTTTTTGGGGGGCATTTTTAGGCCTTTATTGACAGGACAGCTGAACATGAAAGGAGAGAGAGGGGGGGGAATGACATGCAGCAAAGGGCTGAAGGTCGGTGTCGAACCCGGTACGATCGTAGGCTCTGCTCAAGGTGTCAAAAATACTCATCCAAAAAGTAGTTAATTTAGGGCAAGACCAAAATGTGAGAATGGTCGGCAGGAGACTGATTACACCTGTTACAGGCGTCCTGGACAGTGGAGTATATTTTGGACAATTTTGCGTTTGTATAGTGGACTTTATGAAGGACCTTGCATTGGATTAAGCCATGACGAGCACATATGGAGGAAGAGTGAACCATAGCCAGTGCAAGGTCCATATTCAGATCGCTCTCCCATGCATCCTTTGTCAAAGTGCGAGGGCTCGCCGAGGTCGAGCATAATGAATCGTACAGTACAGAAACACATTTCCTTTGGAAAGTGGGCGAATGTCTTCTTGACAAAGTCCCTAATCTGGAAAAAGCGAAAGAGGTGTGACTTTGGCAGACCATAAAGGGAAGCGAGCTCTGTGAAGGACGCAAATATGCCATTTTCCTAATTTGAATCCAGATCTTGAGCGAGAGGGATACAATCGGGCATGCGCCCACAGACGTTAAGGGCAGAGTGAGCTGAGAGCAGAGGACCGAACGCAGCGAAAGGCGCGACCCCGCCTTTTCCAAATGTACCCAGACGGGTAGCGGGGCACAGTCATCGCTCATCCAGTACAGGAGCTTTTGCAAGTTAGCTGCCCAGTAGTATCGCCTAAAGTGAGGGAGCGCCAGACCCCCCTCAGCCTTCGGAGACTGTAATGTCACCTTTCGGATCCTAGCAGGTTTTCTCCATAGACGTTTAGATATTGCCCTGTCCAGCTTGTCGAAAAAAGATTCAACGATAAGTACAGGGATGTGCTGGAAAAGATCAAGGAATTTGTGGAGGACAACCATCTTAATCAAATTTATCCGGCCCAAGAGGGAGAGTGGTAAGACCAACCAGCGGTCAAAATATCTTAGTAGCTTTTAAAAGGGATTTAGAAGTTTTGACATTAAACCTGCAGGTACACTGTGTATGTTTGTGCATGAAAGCAACCCCGCTCCTCCTCCTCCATGTTGTCCACGTCATTCCTCTCTGCTTTGTCTCCAAGGGGTCCTCCTGCCTGGAAGACCCCCCCCAGGGCCCCATCTGGTATGTGTGTGCAATTGTGCGCTCTGATAACCCAGAGTTTCCTCTTCCAGGCAAATGCAATGGGACGCGGTACATTTTTCAAAGGGTACTGTTCAAATAGCACAACAAAACTACACGTTCTTATAGAAATATTACAGTGATGCTATACTGCTACTACTTGCTTTATGAATTGTATTGAAACAGCATTATATGTCTATATAAACAGAACTGAGCGGAAGCTGAAATATCTTATTAGATTCTGCATAGAAGATAAAGCAGCGACAGCAGCAAAAGGCAAACCCAGTGTTAAAGACTGAAAATGTTGAATTCATTACTGTTTAAGTTGAGTACTTTTTAATCCGTTGTCTTTTTTCTGTATCGCCGACTCTGCCTCCCTCTCCTCTCTGTGTCTGTCTCTTCTCTCTTCTCTCCAACTAAGTCTTGCCCAGGGGCGATGCAGGCTTCAGTATTCTCCTGGTGCTTTGGCTGGGGAATATACACACACACGCACACGCACACACACACACACACACACACACACCAACTCACTCACTCACAACACAGATTTTAAAATACGTTCATAACATCCTATCCTTTAACCATGTCTCTGATCTTAATGATCTGTTTGGAAAGAGAAGTGGGCGGTGTTCACATTAAGAATAAGATCACACTCTTAGTTAAATAGTGCAGTAGTTTCCAAGAAAACGTCATCATACCCTTCATTGGTAAAGCAGAATCATTTAGACTAATACCGACAGCATGAGCGGCTGTGTGACGGCTCCATCTTACCAAACCCCAGAAGAATTCTTCATGTCAAATCAAATGTACCATTTATAATGATGGAAATGCTAATGTCGGATCAGTATGCTGGTGTGAACAGATCAAAATCACCTTACATTCATACATAGGCCGGTATGTAAACATTAAAAATAAGGATAAGGTTGTGTGTCCAGACCAACATTAGCACTGCATGCGAAAGGAAACGCACAGCTGCCTCATTCATTTCAAAGAGACCACTGTGTTGATGCTGTGTGACTGCCAATGCAGAGGGGCGCCAACAAAATAATGCAGCGTTGTCCAGCAATGATTTGTATCTGGCTCAACTTTTGCTGCAACGTAATATCATCCGGCAGCACACTGCGTTTTCCAATTGTATACGCAACAGTGTTTTCGCTCGGTTTGTGGAGGACTCAGGGCACGTATTTTAGGTTTTAGGGGTCCACCCTCAGGAAAATGTAAAATATATATGCAATTTCACATCATTTTGGACCGTTATTATGCCCATATCTGTGTCTAAAACGTTGAAAAAGCTAGAGCAGATAATAAATAAATAAATAACACTCAAAAAGCTTAAAGACAAAACTTGTTAAAGAAGTCCACTGGGAACCGACTACAATCATTAGATCTGAGGAAAGTCTTCTAGTTAGTTTTGATACTCAAATTGATTTTCCATTCATTCAGCTTAGGTGCTGCCCAAAGTGGCTTGGGTGCAGCACCTAAACCTTATAATGGCAGGGGAAACCCTGTGCAGGTTCCTGGTAGATTTTGACATTGTAACGTGAACATACCTGATTCTTTTGTTTACCTCACGATCGTTGAGACGGAGGATAAAAGATGCAGAGAGTTGTTAAATCCTGTCTCATAGTATTACAGTCCTCGCCGTGCCGTGTTTGATAAGCTTTCAGTCACCAATCCATGGGTTTCATGGAGCTAGCCTTTCTGGATCATGTTTTATCTTCTCAGCGGTAAAGCTAAATGCCCCCTTTTTTTTTTTTTTTTTTTTTTTGACGCGGTGCTATTTTCGATATGAAGATCCTGCTAAAGTCCGTTTGTCACCTATGTGATGAAAGGACTGACACCAACACTGTATGCATACAGTATGAAAAGTAATTACATGCGATTAGAATAATCCTGACAGTGATA
Source organism: Sander lucioperca (assembly GCF_008315115.2). Classification (NCBI taxonomy): domain Eukaryota; kingdom Metazoa; phylum Chordata; class Actinopteri; order Perciformes; family Percidae; genus Sander; species Sander lucioperca. Next base: position 25,688,920 of record NC_050192.1, on the reverse strand, counting down.
ACATCAAATAATTTTAGAGATGTGAAACAAAATGTACACCACAAAGCTGCAGTAATCAATTTTTTTTTTTTTAAGATTCTTTTTTTGTGCATTTTCGGCCTTTATTTTGACAGGACAGCAGAAGACACGAAAGGGGGGGAATGACATGCAGCAAAGAGCCGCAGGGCGGAGTTGAACCCGGGCCCGCTGCGTCGAGGAGTAAACCTCTATATATGGGTGCCCGCTCTACCAACTGAGCTATCCGGGCGCCCAGTAATTAATATTTTTATATTAATGATTGCTCAAATGATTTAATGTAAAAAGGTTTCTCATTGTTTTGGTTCACTCTCACGGCTCTCATGAACATTGGTTCCAGCAACAGCAGGCAGCTGTTTTTTTTATTTTATTTATAGCAAATAGTCTCTAATAAACCTACTGTATGCTATCTACCCAGCAAACAGCAGAACATTTCATATGAAAGCTAGATAGATATCTTTACCCTGTAGTGGGGTACGATGCAGTTTGTTTGATTACATATTTTTTGTAGAATTCATCCCTGGTAATCTGTTGAAAGCTCTCTATTGGGCTCATCTGTGCTGCGTTCCCGTTTTGTTCCGTCCTCCGCCACGCGCCATACCACACCGGGAGCGTCTCAGAAGCGGAGCGTCTTGCCTGCCGACTCGCAGATTTTATTGTCTCTACAAGTACTTTACAGAACAATCACGTGTTTATTAAGCTGGTATCCACTCCAAGCACTACAGTTAAACTCCATGTCTTCTCTTTTCTGGCGTTGTCTTTATAAAAAAAGATCTGTGATGTCGTATTATGTTTTTCCACCTCCAAGATGAATGGGGTGTCTTTGGGTAAAGTGACTGGATACTCTCGCTGTTTCACTTCCTGCCCGGCTGTCCGCACTGCCCACGGCTTGCATGAAAATAGACCTGGCGTCTATCTTTTGTGGAGCAGAGAGCTTCTTTGGCGCACACTTCTGGGACGCGCCGTGGCGCGGCTGGTGGATTATCAAGCATTGACTTGAATGGCTGCGATTGCTCGCGGGGGTTGTTTTTATTATCACAATTTTAATTAGAGGCTTACAGTGTCCCCTGAGCTGTTTAGAGGCTTTTCCACGATGACAAAAAGGGAACACTGAAGCCTTGATCCCAGTTTTCTGTCTCCCAACCAGCTAGCTGTTGGTCTTCTCTCATCTCACGTGTCTGTTGTCTCTTTTTCTGTGTACATCATGGTGTACATGCATTTTTGTATCCACCACCCACTGTGTTCTCCAACTGCTCTCTTAGTCACCAAATACTAGAGGCTGGCTTCTCTTCTGCTCCAGTTGTTGCTCTGTCTGTGTGGCTGCTCCATGAGCCTTGTGGGAGACATGAGGTAATGATGCAGAGGTGCGTTTGTGTGTTCCTTTATTCACAAAAAACCGCAATCTCTGTCCCCCATTTGCTTTCCTTGTTTTGTGCTTGCACCAGTATGTAGCCGGGTTAATGAGTTCAGTGGCTGCAATGTCTGCACTTTGGCGACCCAACACGGCCATGAGAGGTAACTGTGTGAACTGTCTAATCTGTCTTCCACGACAGTCACAGGTTGGCAGATTGGGGCTGTAAATAATACAAACATGTACTCATCGGCAGGAGTAATCTCATTGGCTAAGGTCAAGTTTTTTTGTTGAAGTTTTTTGTATTTTCTAATATGTAAACCTTCACTTTGTACGTTCAGATAAACATTAAATTGGTTCAGAGAGCCAGCCTGCCTTTGTTTAATATTTAACCAAGTGACTCCATGCGCTTGTCTCTCGCTCCAGAGACCTCCTTTTCATATTCACACGTCTAGACGGAGCCGTCAAAGATCACATGAGGAGCATACGGGTACTCTGATTCATACCCCGAGTCTTTTTCTTTTTGAATAATTTGACAGGTCTGATTGTCAGATACACTGGCTGCTGATGTGTGTGGCACTCCATCATCATTAACATAGTAGATCTGTGTGTGTGTGTGTAGCCCTTTCTCTGCCATTCATAATAGATTGATTTAGTATCTTAGATCATGTCGGCCTTAGGCTCACTCCTTTATGTCAGTCAGACAGAGAGTGTGTGTGTGTGTGCGCCAATGAATGCATTCATATGGCTATAGACATTGATTCTGCAGAATAAAAATCTCAAGTCTCTTCTCACACAAAGGAACAATTCTTCATTCTCTGCTCAGGCTTCTGCTCTGTTGTAGTCAAAGAGTTTTACTGCAAACTAAGATACTGATTGAAACGCATGGCACCGGCTACCGCAGAACAAATCCTCTCAGAGTAAATCTACTATTGAATATTGAGTTTGAGAGACTAGGGAGATCTGTTGCATCTAGACATATACATGTGTATGTTATATACAGTATATACTGTATACATATCATCCAAAATTATTTGCACTCTCAAAAGACATTTTTTAACATCATACATTTTGACTCGTCATAGCAGGGAAAACACAGGTGTTACTGATAACATTTGCAGTGGCTGCGTTCCATTTGGGTGCACCAGTATCCATACCACAGAGCCAGCAAGCACAATGCCAGAGCCCTGGGACAGGGACAACTAAATGGCATGGAGCTTTAATTAGGATTATTAATTACATGTGTGCCTTTCCCGCTGTGATATGTGTCTGCTGTGAAAAAAGGTCTATTCTAGATGCTGCTGGATGCTTCCTTATTTGTGTTTACAGTGCTTCAACTAATTAGTGCTTTAATGATACATTGATTGATTGATTAATCGATTGGGGGATTTATTAAGCAGGACTTAGACTGTTGGCTGATTTGGTACTATGCCCTTTTTTTATGTCATTATGAATTGAACATCTTTGGGTTTTGGATTGTAGATTTGGGAATTTTCGTTCATTCTATATACTAAATTATTGATCAGTTAATTGACAAAGGATTAATAGATGAATGGACAATGCAACTAATCAGTTATTCTAAACGAATGTACGTATCTTAATTCAAAAACTGGTACATGTAGAACCTTTTAGGAAATAGAGGGCCCTCTTTGCATGAAAGGAGCTTAAACCATTCAGCTGCTTGTGGTTTCTCCTCCCAGCCAGAGCCAAGAGAACCGCAGTGGGTTAACCTTCGCCAGCAGCCGTTTTTTTGCTTTTAATATTTGATTCATATTCAGCTATTTTTGCCAGCAGTGTAGTGATGCAAACAGGGAGTAGACAGTTCCCCCACCCCCACCCCCCCAAAAGTCAAACCCTACATTATTCAATTTAATAATCCCGCATGTTTTCTGAACAGTTAGCTCGCTCAGCAGTGCAGAACCTTTTCACAGAGGGTGCAATCAGCTCTGTGCGTGCGTGCGTGTGTTTCTGTGCTTGCGCGTGTGCGCGCCATCCAAGGGAGCCTAATTGGTGTTAGCGTAGGCACTAGGCAGGAAGAGAGAGAGACAGTTTCACTTTCACTCTCCTTCTTTGGTCCTCTCTCTGTCCTCCTTGTGTCCAAACACCTATTTTTCCCCCCCTCTATTTGTATCTCCTCTTCAGTCTTTTCTTTATCACCTCCTCTCTGCTCCTCTTTGCACTCTTACCGTACATTTGTGTCCCCTGCTGCTGTATCTCCTTTCTTCTCTTTGTCCTCGATGTACTCTCTCGTCTCGTCTCACCTCCCCTCCCTCGAGGACTGAGTGGTGTGAGCTGAAATGATCGGGGTGTTGTGGTAGAAAGAACAGCATCAGGTGTAAATGGTTTCTGTCCTGACCGCTTTAACAGCCGACTGGTCTCCTGCAGAACACCTGAGTTTCATCAAAAACTTTACAGACATCTCTACTCTGTCTTTTGCGGTGTCACAGCTTCAGTTCATAGATAAAAACGACATAAATGTACATTTTTTTTAAACAAATCATAATGTAAAATGTGTTTATTTTCATCTTGAGCACTTTACAAATGAGCATACATTCAATCCCAGACGGCTGAACATAATACAGAATACAGAAATAACTTGAATTTATATTTTACGGCTTGTGATATTATCTTTTCTGTTTGTTAAAATTAGTTTTAACATTCAGATTCAGAGAGAGAGGGAAAAAGGACAAGCGCAACGAGCAAAATGTAATACTGTTTATAATTCATCAAAATTGCAGACTGCTTTTAAAAGTCTCCCATGTGGATTCTACAACAATAGGTACACTGGCAGCATCAGCATACTTTATTCTGGGAATACTGTTAAAGCAAGTGGAACTCAGAGATATGAAATGTAATTTCCATATTTAATTATCTGAATGTTACTCCTTGACTGAATGCGAGACCATGTGTGTGTTTATGGATCTAAATGAAGACAGGAAAGCCTAGCTTTAGGGGATTTTTTTAAATTCCTTTCTTCGACCTGTCGGCTACTTGTTGCCATGGTAGCATTATGTCAGAAGAGTAACTCGGTGTGTGTGTGTGTGTGTGTGTGTGTGTGTGTGTGTGTGTGTGTGTGTGTGTGTGTGTTATGATGCTGACGGGTGCGGCTGCAGGGGCCAGATGTGGTCATTGACACATCAACAAACCCTCTGTCAGAAGATCGCAGAAAATCGCAATTAGATTTTCCCCAAATCGTTCAGCCCTTACAGGAGGCTGTAGTAAGTGTCTAAGGGCACTTTCACTCCTGTAGTTTGGTAGAATCGGTGGATTCGGGGGTGAAGTTGCAACATTGTTGCATTTTTCATTTGGTTCGGTTAGCGTTCACACTGCACTTTGTCAAGCGCACCAAATAGGGACATCTGGTCACCCTAGCACCAAATATTGTAAACATACGTCACACAGTCAAAACAGTCGCTAGTCTATTGGACAGAATATCCGAGTTAAACTAGCCAACACGTCCTCGTCTCAGAAATAATGGAGCAACACCAAATTGTGAACATCTTGGGTTTTTTGGTTTTGCTTTAATGTTTCTAATGTTTTAGAAGAAGGCCAACAATATGAGCAGCTGACAAGACAGCGATTGAAGGAGACAATATGACGATGAGTGGTAAGGTCATAATAAATTATCGATTTGAAAGTTATCATCCCTATCATGTATAAGTCTGCAAGTTGTGCGCAAGGCAGAATTCATTTGAATTGCAGGCTAGTAAATGCACTTTGGTTTTTGGTTCACTTCCTATATTTGGGTCAGATCACGTTCTCACCTAAAGTGAACTGTAGTGCACTTGGAAGTGAACCGAGACCCTCATTTTCAAGCAGACCAGAGTTTGTATGTTTGGTCCGCACCAGGGTACGGATGAGCTTTCGCACCACCCCAAACAAATCGGACTATCCGACGAATCGCCCCAGGGTTCGGTTAAAACAGCCCAGGTTTGAAAGCACCCTTAGTGGCTTCGAAAAATAATCCTAACAACAATCCTACTGGAGTCTTTTATGTGCACATTTGGACTGTAATTCATGAATCAGAGCAGTTTGGTTGTTGTGTGAATAACCTTTAACATGCTATAATGTTGAAGTTGTGTCGTTTTTATTTTCACACCTCACAGAAAGTCAAACAGCAGACTGAATGTTACTACAACTGTGTCCAGCTAGGCGGAACTCAGTGAATTTACCCGACATTTTCACCATACAGTAACCCTCAGTCTATCTGGACAGGTTCAACTGTAGCTGCCAGACCAGGCAGCGATACAACTGAGATGTAATTGATTTAGTTGAACTTGGGCTAAACAATCTCTCTCTCTCTCTCTCTCTCTCTCTCTCTCTCTCTCTCTCTCTCTCTCTCTCTCTCTCTCTCTCTCTCTCTCTCTCTCTCTCTCTCTCTCTCTCTCTCTCTCTCTCTCTCTCTCTCTCAATTTTCAATTTCAATTTCATGTTGCTTTATTGGCATGACAAAAAAAAATGCATTTGTGTTGCCAAAGCATAAGAACAAACATATATAAACAACGACAAGGAGTAAATACATCTGATATAATAATACAAGTAAACAGGATAATTATGATATAGATGCAGATACTAAACACATTCTGTGCATGTCCCTCAAAGGGTACATTGAAACAATAATATATATAAAAAAAAGAATACAGACAAACAAAATAATAAAAAAACAAAATATATATAACTTGTATAAATAATTCTTATACAAGTTTCTATTTGTTTAGCCTTGTATTGTGGCAGGAGAAGACATATTTAGCAGCTAGCCATGCCGTGCTTTTATCTTCCCCTAATAAAAAAGGAAGCTTTTTGTCCTCAGTGTAGGTAGTGAAGCCTGGTATATGTTTTTCAAATTTTTGGAAATATTTGGTTCTTAAGTCTTCATATTTGGGACATGTACATAGGAAATGTAATTCTGTTTCGATATCCTGGTGGCAGTGTGTACAGACTCGTTCCTCTCTTGGTCTCCACACTTTTAAATGTCTACCTCTTTCAATTTCCAGCTCGTGGTCACTGACTCTGTATTTTGTTAAAATTCGTATTTCTTTTGGATTTTTTGTTTTGAGATATTCGGCCAATTGGATATCTCTGTTCAGGGATTGATAACAGAGGAGTTTGTGTTGTATTTTATTTTCATTTTGCCATTGTTCTGTATACTCGTCTTTTAATTTAGTTTCAAATCTTTTGATTGAATTGTGTCTGTGGCGGCTCTGATGCTCAGTGTACCTGTCTCTCTCTCTACCTGTCTGTCTACTACTGACTGTGTTTAGCTCCGTGTACCTGTGAGCCAGCTGGTCGAGGGGGTGGACATCTGAACCCCGCTGGTTGCTCAGGAGAGCTTTGTATGCAGTGGAATTTTTATCAGCTTGATTTAAATGCTGCCAAAATTTAATTGACCTTTTTTGGATTTGAATTTTCAGAGGGAATATACCGAGTTCTGCTCTGCATGCATTGTTTGGGCGAACTTTTAGAATTATTTTACAGAATTCCAGTTGCAGTTTTTCAGTGGGAGTTTTATCCCAGTTTTTAAATTCTGGTTTCGAAATCGGGCCCCAAACTTCGCTTCCGTAAAGCATTATTGGTGTTATCAGAAAATTGTAGATTTTTAGCCAAATTCTTGCAGGGATATTTGTTTTTCCAAATTTGCATTTGATTGCGTACAAAGCTCTCCGAGCTTTATTACATAGTGTGTTTATGGCCAGGTTGAAACTCCCTGATGCACTAATTTCAACCCCTAAGTAATTATATGAACCCTTTTGTTCTAGTCTGGTGTTGCCCAGAGTGAAGTTGTAACTCTGTCTATTTCCCTGAGATCTGGCTCTCCTCTGAAATACCATAACACTGGTCTTTTTCAGATTGACTGTCAGTGCCCATTTCTGACAGTACTGCTCTAGGACGGACAGGCCCTGTTGTAAACCCTCTTCTGTTGGGGACAACAGAACCAGATCATCGGCATAGAGCAGGAACTTGATGTTGGTATCATGAAGTGTGAGACCTGGGGCTGCAGATTGTTCCAACATGGCTGCTAGTTCATTGATGTAAATGTTAAACAGTGTTGGACTCAAACTGCATCCCTGTCTCACTCCACGCCCTTGTTTGAAGAATTCTGTTCTTTTGGAGCCAATTTTTACTGCACATTTATTTTCTGTGTACAGTGATTTAATAGTGTCATAGACTTTACCCCCTATACCGCTTTCGATAAGTTTATAAAAAAGCCCATCATGCCATATTGTGTCAAAAGCTTTTTTAAAGTCTATAAAACATGCAAATATTTTCCCATTTTTAATTTTGGTGTAGTTTTTAATAAGGGTGTGCAGAGTATAAATGTGGTCTGACGTACGATATTTTGGTAAAAAGCCAATTTGATTTTTACTTAAGACATTGTGCTTGGTAAGGAAGGACAGTATTCTGGCATTAATAATACTGCAGAAAACCTTCCCCAGACTACTGTTCACTCTCTCTCACACACATATACAAAGCAAGGAATGTAAAGCTAATACCTGTTAAGTCATGTGTGACCAGTTACAGTTAAACCATCTGCTCTGACCTCATTAGACCCATTGTCTTTACTGTATACTGCGAAGCACACACACGCGCACACACACACACACACACACACACACACACACACACACACACACACACACACACACACACACACACACACACACACACACATACATCCTATTAACAAAGCACTGGATAAGAAACGTCCAATGATGCATTTCCATTATCCAGTAAGTCCTTAGTCTGCACAGATAAAGTGATTTTTTTTTTCTTCCCATCTTTACAAAATGTGGCATTAAGTGAGACAGAATGATGCTTGTGCATCAAAGTAAAACTCAGCTGCACTTGTGACTTGTAAAAAGTGTGATTTGTATAATGATATGCATTGACTTTTTCTAAATATATTGAGCAATAGACATAGTTATTCCCCCCTGAAATCAAACCAAATTCTTAATTATATTGCTGAGTAGTATACCCTAATCTTTATTTCTGGTATGATCTCTAATGTACATTGCATTCTTTCAGTTTTCCAATGTTCTCTACTATGATTTTAACTGAGAATTATTAGTCAGCATAATAAATGCAGGTGAGGCAGGTTTACTCTCTGTACCTGGAGGAAATGGCTAAAGGGGAAGAGCGTATGAATGTATGCACAGTAGTGGTAAAACGCATTCGCTCATGCAAAGACAAGGAGCTGTTCATGCTTGCCCACAAATATATATACTGCTTTACACACACACATGCACACACTGCATGTCAATAAATGTAAAGGTGCTGTAAGTATGTACTCAGAAAATAAAAAATGAATGAATACAATCATACATGTGAGTAGATGTGAACGCAGATAGTGTGACATGCAGTCATGAATAAATTCACCGCCACCAATTGTAGATTCAGACATGCGCACATAAATAAATAATGTACAGCAATTTTCAAGGCAGAGCTAGTGATATTTAGCATATGATTTGTGCTAAATTGATGTGTTCTTCGCACTGAAAGAGAAGCTCGCCACTTTGGCTTTTCTCTTTTTTTTTTGGAGGTGTATGATTGCAATTTTTGCTTGTCCTGATGCTGCTGTTCATATTCTTTTACATTATTCATGTGAAAAGCACAGCCTTGTTAAAACACACAAATACATGCACACATACCACATCAATAAGTTTAAACAGAATTCATGCTGTGCACCCCCCCCCTCCCCGAAAAAAAAAAGAGCAATTCACAAACAACACAATATGAGACGTGCACTCATGCATGAGCCAACACACACACACACACACACAGACAGAGTGCTAGGATAAAACGTGACCTGAGGCCAACCAGGTCATGTTTGACCATCTGCTCTCGTTGCTGGACTCATTTAACAGTTGCTCTACTGATTTTAAACAGCAATTTTACACACACTTCTTAATTTATTGTGTAGGTGTATTAAAGGCGCTAGGTGAACCATTTCAACATCCATAAGTCATTACAGCATTTAAGTCATTTTAGGGGAATTGGTAGACTCTCTCACTCTCAGATTTTTACATAGCAAAGCAAGAGGGGGCTGTTTCTCCAGCTCAACACAGCTGAGCTTCCCGATTTTCTGTTGACAGCAGAGGAAAAAGATTTTACAACGAGCTTTCAGGGAGTTTGACATTTTCAGATCAGCAGTCCTTGAACATGTCTGTCCCTTAATTTATTCCCCCCGCTTTCTCTCTCTCTCTCTCTCGCTTTCTCTCTCTCCTAAATACAGGTGCCCTGAACCAGCACAACTGGGGAAAGAAGTACCCGCCCTGTAACAGCGCCCGGCAGTCTCCTGTGGACATCGACGAGACGTTCACCCAGGTCCGGCTGCAGTACCAGAATCTACAACTAGAAGGCTGGGACGAACTGACCGCAGAGTCCAGCACCATCCACAACAACGGGAAGGCTGGTAAGTTGATGTTCCTCCACTCCTCTTTATGTGCCTTTCCTGCAGACCCTGGTTTTCTTATTTGAGAAATAAAGTCTTAATCCACAGGAATTCCAAGCATAATTTGGCCATGACCAAAAACTTTACCCCAAGTTGAACTTTTTTACATGTCTAGTTCAAGCTGTGGAAGCCATGTTTGCCATGTCACCCTGCAGGAAATGAAACCCCAAGCTACTTCACGTATTGAAAAATGAGTGACATGTAGGATTTATCTTTTTCCTTTCAATCCCAGACAAGCTGCTTCACAAAGCAGCAGCCAGAGGAGGAAGACACAGTGTAATAGATTCAATCTATGGAAGTGATTTTGACATTATTCCGGTTCTGTATAACACAACATCTTAATCCCTAGATGTGGAAAGAAGCTTTACTTTCCAGAAGCAGACAAAAAATGAGTCACAACTCAGAGGGTAATGAGAGAAGTAAGTAGTGAGGATTAAAAGGAGAAAGAGTCAGACAATGAAAGAGAAGGACGGAGAGACCAAGGAATTGAGAGAAAGGCAACCAGAGGGACAGCAGTACCGACCTATCATGTTGAGAAAGAAGGACAATCGATGTCAAGGCGCTGAGATGGAAATGAGCAACAGAAAAGCAGCAACAAAAGAGCCAGAGGAAAAAATGAGAGTGCAGGGGAGAGAAATGAGGACGATGTGAAGAAACAGTGAGAGGAAAAGCAGTGTGTGGAGTGATGTCTGGCCTGATAAACAAATGAAAAGGTGTCTGAGCTATCATCACCATCTTTTCAATTGTGTGTGTGTGTGTGTGTGTGTGTCCTCTATACATTAATGGTCCAAAAATCAGTCTCGTTCTCTGTGAAATCAGAGAGGAAATTGCGTATTAAAACCGATATTTCATAGCTGTCATGATATTATGGGAGTAACATATGGCCTGCACAGCCTCGCCAAACTGAATGTTACATCCTGTTGTAAAGTAACACATAAGCTCACTTGAAATTCACATGTGGCTCCAAGAGTGAAATATAAAGAGGTAAAGTGGACTTGAGGACATTGTATTGTCTGCTTTTATACAGTATAAGAAGGATCATCACACAATTTACACCGTTGAATAATCACCCGGATCTTCTGGTCCCCTTACCTCTATGGAGCGTTTTAGCATCCTTCAGCATTGTTTTGGTTTTGTGGCCTGCAACTTTTTACTGTTTTGGTTGAGTCTCACGGCTCTCATTTGCGTTGTTTATAGATACAGCAGGCAGTTTTCATCACAGAATGTCTAAAAACTCACTGTACGCTACCTGCCCAGCACCAAATGGCAGACAGACAAAGTTAGCAACTAGCTAGTGAACATAGCAGACCGTTTAGCAGCTAAAGATATACATATTTCCCTCAGGGGTTGTTGGAGACCAAAAAAGAGCTAAAAGGAGAGTGAATATTGACATACATCAGGTCGTCAGAAACAACTTTAAATAAATGCTAATGTTGCTCTGTAGCTGCTGGATGTGTAAATAAGGAGCTGTTTAGTATTAAGTTCCTCCTTTACAAGGCAACAATAAGGTGATGAGGTCTTATTATTACCTTTATAGGGTTATGATATGTAAACGTTGTGTTTACAGATTGGTTGATGTCAAGTGGCCAAAAAATCAGTTACTGCAGGGTTATTAGTATTGTTATTGTTATAAGTATTGTTTATGTTAATTATCACTGAGATAAAAAGTCATGCTAACAGACCAGGATATCCACATTTATTTTGTATCAGACAGACCAGTTTTGTTTTGCTACCGCCATGTTTCTGTCCCTCTCGAAAGCACCGTCACCTAATGTTACTGCCACGTGGGGCAAACATGCAGAGAATATATTTATTTCAACAAGAGAGAAACAATCGGATAAAGCATTTACATGGTTATTAGGCGCTAATATTTTTCGGGTTATCAAAGGTTTGCACCACACCTCTCAACCCGGTTGAAAATTCCTTCTGACTGGGCCAGCTTGGGCCCGTCTCTTCTGATTGACATGAGGCATTTTTATTCTGTTTGGGCTATTGTGATTATAAGTGGAATTTTAGGGTCCATGTAAACATGGCTACTGTTATGTCCTTTTTACTGTGGAAAACATTGCATCTGTGCCATTGCTGAAGAAATATTTTGAGTTACTGCTTGCCACCATCTTGCCAGTTGCTTAGAGGCAGAAGATCCTAAATTTGGACAAAGCTTTGGAGCCTGATGGCCAAGTGGCAACCGCCACAGCTTGATTTTCAATCAAGCAAAGCCCCCAAACATACCCTCGATAAAGCCTGTTGTAGGAGGTTTGCCTCTGACAGTCTTCAGTGAAACTCAACATTTGCATTTCCCGTATTTTTTTGTGTGCGTGTTTTAGTCTCCCTCCGTGTGGAAGGGGAGTTCTTTGTTAGTGGAGGAGGGCTGAGCTCCAGGTTCCGTGTTGCTACAATCACCTTCCACTGGGGGCACTGCAATGCCACATCAGATGGGTCTGAACACAGCCTGAATGGGATGAAATACCCTCTGGAGGTACGGAAACATACACCATGTGTTTGTTTGTCATCAACACATTCATTGATCATACATGTGTCTACCAAAGAAGCCTGAGTTCAGCTAACCTGCCTGTTTCTTGCTCACGTACAGATGCAGATCTACTGTTACGATCCAGATGACTTCCAAAGTCTGGAGGACGCTATTCGAGAAGGAGGGAGGATCGCTGCCTTGGCAGTGCTCTTTGAGGTAAGTCAACCTCTTGATTTGTGCCCAGTGGTGGAAGAAGTATTCAGATCCTTTACTTAAGTAAAAGTACTAATACAACACTGAAAAAAATACTCTGTTACAAGTAAAAGTCTGGCATTGAAAAGGTTACTTAAAAGTACTCAATGCAAAATTTAATCGGTTAATCATTTTAGCTAACGTGTTTTTGTGTGCAAAAATCTTAACTTGTAAAGTAATTAGTAACTAAAGCTGTCAGATGAATGTGGCTAAGTAAAAAGTACAATATTTCTCTCTGAAATGTAGTGTATAAGTAGAAAGTGGCATGAAAAGAATAGACTCAAGTAAAGAACAAGTACCTCAAATTTGTACTTGAGTACAGTACTTGAGTAAATATACTTGGTTACATTCCACCACTGGTTGTGCTCCAGGGTTAGAGATCAGTCTGTTCCTCCTCACGTGATTGGAATAAAAGTGTGTATTTGCCTCCCTATGAATTCCACAACAGAAGCTGATGTTCTTTTCCACAGATCAGCTTGGAAGACAACGAGAACGTCCGCCCTGTAATAGAGGCCGTCAACACTGTCAGCAGGTTTGGTAGGTCACTAATACATAGAGTACTGCGTCTGGGTCATTACTGGGTAACATGTATCCTCTACAAAGAGAGTAGCTGGGTGCAGGAAGTGGCATAATAAAAAACAACAATTTAAGTAAGTATTTGGATTTGGTTTTTCAGACTAAATCCTGATTGTGTTTAGGAGAATATTTGTGTTTCATAAACAGTGTAGAAACAGAGTAAGCAGCCAGAGAATAATGTTGTCCCCTTAAAAAAAAAACGGAAAGCAAAATGTGATGTTTGTCACCAACTGTGATTGGGGGTCAAATCTAGTAAAGCAGACAAATTAAAAATGTGAAGATACTCTTCAAATTGACATTAAATTTGAGTCTGAGACAGTGTAGTCCAATTTAATAGTGTTAAAAATCAAAATATTATCAACAGAACCCGTAGCTACATTTCCTTTCCTTGAATAGTGGATTTAAAATCATATTAACAGGCAAGTGTGGGTCAATGCAAGTGAGAGAATAATTATGCAAAAATGCTGCAAACATTATTGTTATGCTTTTCTCTCTGAAATGATACAAGGAATATCATTAACGGACAGTCTGACATTTTTAAAATGCCTGGTCCCAGGTGGTTTTACAGCTTACGAGAAAACTTGTTATCTGCTGTGACATTTTGTTACTGATGGGACTTTTTTTGCTTTGTTTACCAGGTAAGAGCGGATCGATGGAAGCTTTCACCATGCGGTCCTTGCTGCCAAATAACACCGATAAATATTACATCTACAATGGCTCACTAACTACACCTCCCTGCTCTGAAACGGTGGAGTGGATCATCTTTAAACACACTGTGGCCATATCAGAAACACAGGTCAGTAGGTTTTATCACGCAGGTGTCCACTGCCACTCGCCAGTGCTCCTTTCTTTCAGAACACAAAGTCCTGGAATAAAGAAAAGAGTCAACTTGAGTAACACTGGTTCTCATTCACTCTTTTAACCTGAATGTGCCTTTAAGCATTAGCATCATACTCCAGCACAGCCAACCGCCATGAAGATATCATTTGATATCAATGACAGCGGCGCTTACTACTAAATTGGTGGAGCATTGTGTCTAATGAAAGCTTTCAATTAGAGATAATGAAAAAAAGAAAAGTTTTTGTTATGGTATAAAAAAATAATAAAATAAATGGTATGTATTCAGTTTGAAAAGACAAACCTCTTTGGTAAAGTCAAAATCATTGCTGCCTTTAGCTGTTGTGTCTGGTTGTAGTCTGTGGCTGGTTTCAGGTCAGCTGTTTTCGACATCTGTGCACAAAATAAAAACAAAACCTCACACAGAGGTGATGCAATTTGACAAGTTTAGCCAAAATGTGAACTCACAGAAAAGGGTTTTGTGTCGTGGTATGATCTGGTCAAAAAGGCCTGTCGTGCAACGGCAACACAAGCTGGTTACTGTGACGTTACTGCAGCTTGATTCCAGGGTGAAGACGTTTAAGCACCTCCGAAGAACAGTCACTTTGAAACACATCATCTGCGTAATAAATAGCAATTATGTGGCAGAATAATGGAGAGTGAATGAGGTCATGAAAGTGGTTGTGTGTTTATTCTATGTACGTGTGTGTGTGTGTGTGTGTGTGTGTGTGTGTGTGTGTGTGTGTGTGTGTGTGTGTGTGTTTGTCTGTCTTTGTATGATTGAAACGGGGGTGGCAAGGCATGACACATGCACATCGTAGTTACCCAAAAATAGAGCAGCGCTGTCTCTCTGCCTCTGCCTGGCACCAACACAAGCCTCTTAAACACACACATACACATACACATACACACACACACACACACACACACACACACACACACACACACACACACACACACACACACACAGTGTTTGGTTTATTTTGGCAGCAGTACAGAAACAGGAAAATATGCAACAGACACATCTTTCTTTTCTTTGTATCTGTTTCTACTTCCTCTGTCTGTCTCTCTCTGTACCCAGTTGGAGGTGTTCTGTGAGGTGATGACCATGCAGCAGGCTGGATATGTGATACTGACGGATTACCTGCAGAGCAACTTCAGGGAGCAGCAGCAGCAGTTCATGGGCCAGGTGTTTGCCTCGTACACCGGAGTGGAGGAAGTGCTCACACCCAGTACGTCATCAAACCAACCCAAACTAAAAGTTTGCTGCTTGTTATAAGTTTCACCATCGTCCTTTTCTACCCCAAACTCATAAGTCACTTCAGTTCATTTCCCATTCAATGACTTCACTTTTATGTTAACACACTACATTTATTTGATAACGACAGTTACTAGTTATATTGCAGATTCAATTAGTTGTATACCAAATCTGTAATCAGCTTGCGAAATAAATTACATTTTTAAGTATTTTGATGCATGTTTACAGCAGAGAAAGTCTCTTAAGCAATAATATAGCACCTTGTTAATTACTCAAGATATCAAAGTTTCTGAAGCTTTTTTATGGGATCAAATTCAGCTCAATGGAATCTAAATGTAAAAAATATATATATATATATATATATATATATATATATATATATATATATATATATATATATATATATATATATATATATATATATATATATATATATATATTTCAATGTTATATCTAAAGCATGAATGTAAACCCAAAACCGTAAGCAGGAAAAATAAAAGAGATGAAATTATTAGTCGATTAATTGATCACCAGAAAAATAATCAGCAACTATTTTGGAACTCGATTAGTCGTTTTCACTTATTTTTTTAATGTAAGAATAGTGAATACATGCCAAACCTTCTCTGGTTCCAATGAGAGACTTTGCTGCTTTTCCATGTTTTATATCATTCTAAAGTGAATATCTTTTAGATTTTGGATTGTTGGTTGAACAAAACCAAGATATTTGAAGACGCCACCTTGGACTCTGGGAGGTTGTGATTTGTATTGTTTTGTGTATTGTGTTGTACTTTGCAGCCCTAAAAATAATACTAGAAATGAAAACCAGAATCTTTAAACAAGAAATTGCAACCCAAAGCTGCAGTCATGTAATGAGTTGTCCTATTACTGTGTGTGTGTGTGTGTGTGTGTGTGTGTGTGTGTGTGTGTGTGTGTGTGTGTGTGTGTTCCCCTGAGCTTAATTTGATGCCATACTTGAAAAGGCATGTACCGTCACTTGCCTGCTCTCAGTGAGTTTTAATTCTAAAACCCACAAAGTGAGTTTGGACTGGCAAAGATCTGAAGCATTCGACTGACTGGTAATGATCAACAGCACTGTTAACTCCCAGCAGATACAGCATGTTATGATTTTGTACCATAAGAAATTCTTAATAGGCTTTAAAGAGTTTAACCCAGAATCTCCACTTCTCCAAAGCTCTAAATCTTTTCACCTATTGAATTTATACCACATTTTGGGCAGCATGGAGAAGAAAATTGAGTTCCCCTCCCTCAGGGATCAATCTAAATATTACATTATTAATCTGATTTTTTTGAAAATATCGCCCATCTTCTGCTTTCTCTGTAGCTTTAACACTGTCCTCCTAGGTCAGCCTAGTCACGATCATCAAAAGATATAATTCACAACGCTCTCCATCTTCATAAAGTCGACCCGCAAGTAAAGTGGGTCTTTTGGGTTGCCAGGGAACTCGACTTTGTAGTTGTGCGCCCCTGCTCCTCTCAGCGCTGGCAATTTATTTTGTAGCTCTTTTTGAAATTGAAATAAAGTATTTAGAAATTCAGAGAAGGGTCTTCTTTTTGCCTGTAACAAATTAATGCAGCCCTGCACGCACACACACACACACACACACACACACACACACACACACACACACACACACACATTCATACACCTCCCACTTATTGCCACACTCACCTCCTGAGCTGGGTTTTTCTCTATTTTCAATACGCTCGATTAACATCATACCTTCAGCAACACTGAACTTAATGTGAGACGTCACACCGTTTCTGTGCTGTTCAGTTATAGCGGTACCTTTTTAATCTCTTTGTTTCAGGCTTTTTATTCAAACTTTCTGTCAATCTTGCTCTCTCTTTTTCTCTTCATTGCCATCTCCAGCCTGCAGCTCGGAGCCAGAGAACGTTCAGGCCGACGCCCAGAACGACACAACCATCATGGTGATGTGGGAGCGTCCCCGTGTGGTTTACGACACAACCATCGACTGGTACACCGTCACATACCAGAGGCTACAGGGCCAAGACCAGAGCAAGCAGGAGTACAGGACAGACGGGGACCAGGACGTGGTACGAAAAATCTCCTCAAGCATCTCTCCACAGAACATCGCCTTACAGACATCACCCATATGTACACTCACCTTTGACTGCATGCCATTTCAACTAATGTTTTGCACCATTATCTATGGTCCACACGGGTACTTTTCACTTATAAACATTACAGTCACTCCCTTTTCCCCTACAGCAAATATTAGAGCATCATTATTAGAATTCTATCAACCAGCCATCCACTCTCTATCTGTTAAATTGTGACTGCTGCTGGTATCTGGATTGATCAAAGTGATCGATTGGCGTCTTGGCATCCCTTTAATGTGACCAGCACCATCATCTGTGTGTGTGTGTATTTAGATGAAGCTCTGTGTGACTCTTGAGTGTGTGTATGTGCACAAGCCTTGTATGCAGCCTGCATGTATGTATGTACATGTACACTTCCCATTCATTTCTATGGGAGCAGTGGCGGGGACTTTGGAGAAGCAGGGCATCAAGTCGCAGGCTCCTCATTTGCATAAAGTTTAATCCAGTCTACTTTATGCAAATGAGGAGCGGCCGGCTTGATGACTTTCAAAAGCTGACGAAAATCATTTAAACGGACCTTTTTCGAACTAAAATAAAGACAGATTCAGCAACTGCATAGCCTATTTCTCGCTTAAAATGTTTTCAGAAACACGTTGAACTATTTCCATACGATAAGAGATTGTATTCCGAATGAGCCGCCATTATGATCTGTTTTGAATTCCGGGAACAGCCAGCCCCACATGACGGGTTCGTCCAATCAGCTGCAGCCATCACAGTTGTAGAAGGGTGTAGCCTGTTTTCTTTGCTTGTCAGTGGTCATTGAAGAGAAACTGGTGGCAAGCCCACGTGGCAATCCAGCGTGCAATGCTGGAAGGCGGGCCGATCCCATTCGTGAAAACAATGCATAAATGGACTTGTACCTTGAGTCGTCGATATTCACACCAGCCTGATACAACACAAATGAAGGACTGAAAATGTAAACTCCACCCTTTAATCTGCTTTATATGTGCATGAAAACTTCTAATAAAAACCCATGAGCGGCTTATGTTATTATTCAAAGATTTGCAAACACTGGTAATGCAATTACAACAAGATTATGACTTGATTACAGTCAACAGAGATGCACTCAAGTCCATATAAAAATGTAATGAGGTGGCTTTTACAGTCGTTATTGGTATATGTGCAACTTGAAATATGATTCTCATTAAGACAATTTACTGTAAATGGCAAATACAGCATGGCTAGCACTGTATATAGGCATTTTCTTTCCCAAAATGTTGAATAGCCTGTGTTGAAGTAACTCAGTCAAAAATGTAACATATTTGGTGTCTAAAAGGAAACAACTGCCACTAAGAGCCAAAAGATTTCCCTTGAAAATCTTCCCTTGAAAATCTCCCTTGAAAATCTTCCCTTGAAAATCTCCCTTGAAAATCCCTGTGGAGGCTCAAAGCTGGAGGATTTGGCGTCACCTTTAACCTTTTTAACTATTATTATGGGATTTGTATTGAAAGCGGAAGGACATTTCACAGCTGAGATATTTAAACCTAGAGCTGCAAAGATGAATCAATTAGTTTTCAGCTATTAAATTAAAGGTGCAATAAGCGATGCTGCGCAAAGATTGAATCGCTGCCCGCCAGATTCGTGGATGCACATTGCCATAGCCACCGCTTGGCAGAGTCGATGTTAGCTCATGTTAGGTTGTGGATCGGCAAACTGTCGCTACTGCTGTAAAGCCAACCAGTTGGGCGCAGCCATCACAAAGTATAGCAAACGGATGAGGTTAAACTGACCTGTTGAAAACAGCAAACGGTGAAACGGCAAAGCTCACATTACTCACGAGCCCTCATCAGTTTTCATTCCTTTGAAATCACGGAGGTTTCTGCAGCGTTGAAACGCCTCACCGATGTTAACAAGGCCCCTTCCCCTTTCCCGATCATACAACTTCTTTTTTTTAATTTGTATTCTTCAGTCCTTTTTCCCCTTTGCTGTTTCACTGCCAACTCTTCTTGTTAACTCCTAGCCTGGACAGCACATTCACATGCTGCCTCCTCCCTCCCCGCCCCCAGCACTTGCTTGCACGAGCGAGCAAGTGACGCCACCTGTTGCTGATTGGCTGGAACAGTGTTTTGTGGCTCTTGCGGACGTTTCTCATTGTTTTGCATTTACACAGCCAGGGCGGTGTATTTACACCAGACTTTTTTTCAGCGCACACAGAAAATAGAGAGCTGGGTGACCGTCAGGAGATATTCGCTGAATTTGACAAAAAGTGTATTGGAATAACATCGCTTACTACACTTTTAATCGTCAACTATTTTGATAATCGATTAATTTGTTTGTGTCATTTTTATGAAAAAAAGTTAAAAAATGTCTTATTCCAGCTTCCTAAATGTAAATATTGTTCTAGTTTCTTCACTTCTCTGTGACAGTAAACTGAATATCTTTGAGTTGTGGACAAAACAAGATATTTGAGGACGTCATCTTGGGCTTTGGGGAAACACTGATCGAGTAAACAACTAATCGATATTTATTATTATTATTAGAAAATAATCTACAGATTACTCGACAATGAAAATGATCATAAATTGCGGCCCTATTTCAATCTGTGATTCCCAACTAGGGGTACTTGTACTCCAGGGGGTATTCCTGAGAGGCTCAGCTAATTTGAAAAAAATTGAAATTATGATTTACTTAAAATAAAAGACATCCACATATTTGCATTTTGGAGGAGAATAAACACACATAGCAGGATAGCATATTGCTCAATAACCAAGAAACTACCATCTGTGATAAACCGACTGCGCAGGAGGCAGTTGTAACGCCTTAACACCACCTGCTGCGATTGAGAGTTCATGAAAACTAATTAGAAAGCAAGCAGAGAAATAGAAAAAAAACCAGACCAAACTTAAACATCAATTCCAGGATCTTTATTGCAACAATATCCTCTTTAATATAAGTAATAGTGTAAACATGCAGTTGAAAACTTCCCTTTGTGACTTTACAGGGTGCCATCATCCCTAGCCTGCTGGCCAACAGCAGCTATGTGGTTCAGGTGGTTGCTATTTGCACCAATGGACTCAGAGGACGATGGAGTGACCAGATTATAGTGGACATGCCTTTAGATGACCCTGGTATACACACACACACACACACACACACACACACACACACACACACACATACATACATACAAAACTCCCGCAACACTGTTAACATTTAGAACAATTATAAGTAAGTCTTTATTTCTTTCCCCTCTCTCTCTAGAAAGTGATTCGGATCCCGACGCCGTCACAAAGGATTTGGAAGGCCGCAGGGAGGTAAGGACAGTCTGTATCTGTGGTTTCCCCTGACACCTCTCTGCATGTCGGCATGCATTTTGCTGAATTACTTTCCAGTGCTGAAGTTTGCCCTGCATTCGGTCATATCAGCGAACCTAATTATTATGCAAATCATTGTAATTATGTCAGTAGAGGCTTGTCATTGAGTGTTTGGAGAGCAGTACAAAAAGTTATACAGGACTGTTATTCTGTGTTTTTCTCACTGAGAGAACCAGTACAGACTGTGCTCTTCCACAGTGCATTAATGGAGATTACGTGATGCCTTAATATCAGTTAATTTAAATGTTGAAGAAGTAAACAAGACAGCTGCACCACCACTGTGTCTTTGGTAGGATGTTTATATTCACTCATACCACACCCAGTATATGACCACACATCTTGTGACACAGCTCCACACAGTAGTGCTTTTTTTCCCCCCTCGCGTTAGGTCTCATCTAAAGCCAAATCAGAGAAGCCAGAGAACCAGAATCAGGTAGATTTGTCTCCAGAGGACCACAGCCCCGTGGAGGAGATCCCAGTGGAGCAGACCAGAGTTTACCAGAACCAGCCTTCCCACCACCAGAACCTCCCGGTCCAGGTCAGCACCCCAAAGACTCCCTATGAGTCCGCCGTTCTACAGAAACCTCGATCCAACCAGAATGGGAAAAAGAAGCCGGACCGGAACGGGTCTAGTCCCGATGATATGGATCAGAACTGGATTTACGAGGACAGTGATACAACACCCGGGCCGCTCACTAACGCCGGTTTTGACAGCAACGGCGCAATATGGGTCACTGAGGTAACCGAGCAGCCGGGCTTCCTGTTTCCAGTCGCTCGGACACACACACTGCCGGCGGTTCGCCGACAAATCACAGAAGAGGCCTCGTTGTCAGTGTTGCGACATCAGGTAGTTCACTACACACATTGCCTTTTTTTCCTCAAAGTTTTTATTTCCTTCATTCCTAAACCTGATTAAATGTAATATAGGGCTGCACAATATATTGCCATTGCGATATCAACTGGCGCAATAAACACATCGCCAAAGACAGTTGAAAGAAAATACCAGTAGAAAACTGATATCTAAATAAAACTAAAATGTAACTCTCTTTTTTTAGTGGTGCTTTTACATTCAATTCAATGTTCAATTTGTTAGATAAAATGATGTTGGAAATGATTTCCTTTCATTTGTTTTAAATTCAACAAACAAGCAATTTGTTGTATTTTAGCAGAATGCTGAAAGCAGCAGAAATGCAGAACTGAGTACACTTTAATATCTTTATATTATATCTTTATAATTTTTATTTCTTCGCAAGTAATATTGTTGTCGTGATATTCAACAACATTATCGCATATTTTCCTCATATGGTACAGCTCTGAAGTAATACCGAATGTTGTAACAAACAACTGGCACACAAAATGGAAATGCAAAGTTGCCTGTAGTGTTTTTTTTTTTTTAACTAGATATTTACACAGCTAAAAGACATATTTAGCATCACAGAGATTCGTTTTGTTTGTCTGTTTACGAACGTTAGTTGACGTTAGCTTATCTGTGTTGCCAGATCTCGTGAGAGTTTGGTCCTGAAATAGACACAGGTCTGGAACAAAGTTAGTTTTTGTTCCTCACGTGTGCGTCTGAAAAATGCCATTTTAGTGTCACAATGTTCTGGAGATATGTGGCTTGTGAAAAATGGGTCCAATATTTACTTTGGTGACTATGGGGCGAAAGGATCGCTCATAATCTGTGTTCACGTTCCCTTCTCCCATTGGAATCAATGCACTCAGGACCTGCCGCTAGTCTCCTAAAGAGGCGTGGCCGTGGTGAAACCCACACGACATAGATACAGGAAATTACTCTGAGTTGGGGCGTCTCGGTTCTAAACCGTCTCTGGTTTAACCAAAGATTTTGTCTCATGTTCTTGTAGTTTTCTCATCTACTGAAAGAAACACCCAAAAACTCTTTTTGTGTACTGCCTCTTCAACTTGCAGTCAGGGGATCACAGTACACAAGACCGAGCTGGAGAAAGTGCCCTCCCTTCTCCCCAGACGGACGTGTACACCCCTCCTGTGGAGGACGTCCAAGTCACAGATATCTTCTATGAAGACACAGTCAACAACTCTCCACTAGAAAGCAACACCTCTGCTGCAACAGTGTCATCGTCTGCTGCTGCTGTGTTGCCAGGTCAGAATTTATTGGAAGAGCTGTTTTCTTTTTTTTTTTTGGCACTCTTGTTCACCAAAAACCTCTCTGGTTGATACTTTGAGCAGTGCCAGGAAGGAATTTAAGCTCATAAATATTAGAATAGGAACCAGCAGAAGATTTGTCTTCCACTGGACACTTGCCAGTGATTCTGCTCGGATAAACACCAGACACTGACATGTTCAGGTTGTGTGTTGATTTTTAATGAGTTTTAAGTGATAGATTAATCAATGTTTCAACAAAGGCTATTTGAACAGCTACTGCTGCTTAAGTTGTAATCATTATAACAAATGGCATTTCACTTTTGATCTGTCGTAAGTTTGCTAACTTTGTCTCACAAGTCCAGAAAAGAAGGTAAGATGGTCTATTTTACTGGTATTTACTCTGATTTCTTCAGTTTTATTCAGTAAAAGTTTTGTCAGCAATTTTTTTAATTTTTTTGTATACGTGAAGATCCTAAAATGATAAAATTACAAATAATTTTTCTTTATTTAGGACCTTTTTTATTTATTATTGGTTGTAAGTATTCATAAGTATTGTTTTAAAACACAGTATTCTGGTTCTGCTTATATGTATTTTGCAGACTAGGCATATATGTATGAATGATACAATAATAAAAACTTAATTCATTCATTTATAAATTCATTCATGCGTAGTTACATCTTGTTAGGTCACGTTTAGTCTCGCATTGCCAGACCTTCCTCCACAGCACTGCGGAGGAGGGTCTGGCTAGTCCACACAGCATTCTGGGATGGGAGAAAAACGTGCTCTGGTTTATTGGCATTTCTTTGAACCAATCACAATCATCTTGGACGGCGCTAAGCCCCGGGACAGAGCAACGGCACCTCTGCAAAATAGCCTCTGGAAGGAACTTGTTTTGGTGGAACGTGTACGTTCAAAGGTTGTTTTAGTCGTGCAACAGAAAACTCAGATTGGACAGATAGTCTAGCTAGCTGTCTGGATTTACCCTGCAGACATCTGAGGAGCAGTTAACCATAGTCCTCTTACATCCACCGGAGTTTAGAACGCCAACACAAAGAAAGCGGGAGGTAACAGACATCCAGCCGAAAAGAGGGACATCTGGCGGAATTTCTGGCGGCACCGGAGCAATTCCGGAAGAGGAACGTCGTCGATATAGACTAGGTCCCGTTAGGTCATCATGAAAAATCCTACCGCATACTGTCACGTGTGTCATGTCACGACATGGCCTAACATTTCCCGCGTAGTGTCGTGTTGTGGCTTTAACATGTTTCACGTCACATTATCATTATGTACTTTCTAATCCCACAGGTAGTAAAGTGGACAAAGTCTCCCTGCCATCCTCTGGAGACAAACCTCTACCAGAAACCATCACCTCCGATTCCTCCAGCCCGCCCCCCCTCTGGATCACGGCGAGGGCGGCCACCCCCAGCAACACGCTGGCTGAGTCCGTCTACAAATCATTCACCACCACCCCTCTCCTCAGGGCACTGATGCATACGACCCAGCCCATGTTCAACGGTAAGCTCAAACACCTAAGAACACCCATTCTAGAAATACATATTACATAGGGATGTCCCAATCAGCTTTTTTTGGCCCCCGATCAGATTTTAAAAATATTGAATATCTGCCAATACCGGGTCCGATCCGATAGGTCTTTGGTGTTTTTTGCCCCCAACGTCTCCTCCCAGGCAGCGCGGCAATGTTTATGTTTAGGGTTAAGGTTAGGGTTAGCTGCCTGGAAGGCGCCGTTGGAGGCAAAAAACACCATTGAGCGATCCGATACTTGTATTTGCCTAGATAATAAAGCTGCACACCGTTTTTTGTTTTTTTTGTTTACAAAAAATAACCAAGTAAACAAAGTAAATAAAAGATGTCTTTGGCTTAATACATCAATGCATTACATACACGTAAATGATTGGGGTAAGGTGATCGGGGTGATTGCCGAACAGTTAAAAAATGCCCATATGGGCTCCGAAATGATACTTCCCAATCTGATTGGGACATCCGTAATTAAAAACTATAACAAATATACTTTACTTCCTATTAGAAGTGGCTATGAATTTATAACATGAGGGATTTTACACAACTGCAGAAATATATATATATATATATATATTAATATATATATTAATATATATATATATATATATATATATATATATATATTAATATATATATATATTAATATATATATATTAATATATATATATATATTAATATATATATATATATATATATATATATATATATATATATATAAATAAATATATATATATATATATATATATATAATATATATATATATATATATATATATATATATATATATATATATATATATATATTTCTGCAGTTGTGTAAAATCCCTCATGTTATAAATATATATATTAATTGCGGCAGCTGATTGCCTTTCCCCTCTGATAGCCCGCTGCTGCTAGGCTAATCACTGCCGTGCTCTGTGATCATAGTGGCATGTTGTGTGGTGGCATGATGTGGAGAATGCTGGTGGTGATGGCGGTCAAAAAGAATAAGCTGGCATTGATAATGATTAGAATGATAATCAGCGACTCTCTGAACTGGTTCAGAAATTAAATATGCTTGCAGCATATTGCGACTCCAGGTGAGGTCATATTATGAGTCCAGTCAGGCTCAGTGATTAGCATCTACTTTTGGGGATTCCTCCTTCTGGGTCTGCTTTCTTTCCTGTGGCTTAATGGTGCACTCTGGTGGCTGTTTTCTTTCTTCTGTCCTTTTCACAAAATGCAGGGTTCATGTCATCATCAGGGTGCCTCATCCATTTTGTCTTCAACAACTTGATTTATGGCATCTCTTCATTCAGGAACTCAATAAATACCTTCCGATTGTTGCCTCTCTTCTTGCATTTAGTGTACGGTGTGGGCATGATGATGATGGCCTTTGCTGAGCCAAGTACTTATGTCTGGATACCATTTCTTCCATCTTTCCTGGCATGACAAACACATTTTTAAAAGGACACCTTTCAATGCTGGTGTCCTGGAAAAGGTTTTTTTCCCCCGCAGAATTTTACTTTGGCTTTTCTTGCAGCAAATACACCCAAGTTCAAGGTTGAGGAGTCTACCACTGACCAGTCATCTGGCTTAACAAGCTCCCCAAACACTTCTAGTGGAGTGCTCGTCAACCCTACAAATCCTGCAGACTCCGACCCAGAAGGGGGATCTGCTGAAAGAGCATCATTCGCGCCTCGATCACTCAACCCTTTTATTGAATACATCAGCGGTGTCCGCCCTGCTCCTGCCCTCCCTGAAGATAACAGCAGTGGCATTATCTTTCCTCATAACGGAAACTACTCCTCTGAAGAGCACTCTATTGTCCGTCTACAAATAGATTTAGAGCACCCTCAGATCTCTAGTGCTTTGGGTTCTCAGGATCACGTCATTACTGAGCACTCATTTTCTCTGCTGCCTGATTATGGCCTGAGTACAATCAACTTATCCAAAACGAACACAGTTGAAGGAAATACCCCAAATACTTCTCAGAATCAAACTGACGGTAGGATTAAAGATGGTGTGAACATCTTGCCACGTCCCGACAATGAAGAGGAAGCCCGGACAAATGGACATAAAGAAGACCTCAACTCCTCCTCAGTCACATCTTTCTTTGATTCTAAAGGTTTGACTTTTTCCCTTCCTAATAATTCAGAGGAAGCCAACACAGGCTGGCCAGCAGAGGGAAGTGGATCAGGCTCTGGCCTTTACAGCAACAGGCTCAATCAGGAATTTGATGGAGTCACTACAGTCAAGACTGACCTTTCTACTGTTCCCAATTTAACTATCCGCTACAAGGTGGATGATACTGGGGAAAAGAGTAGATCAACAGGAATTAAGATGGATAGTGAAACGGATACAGGTGATACAGATGGGACAGGAAGCAAAATAAGTAGCAAGAAAGAGTTTGAAACAGAGGCAGAGAAGGAAATGGAGGAGAATGAAAGTGAGCGGAGTGGTGGGGAAGAAGAAAAGATAGAAGGAGAAGGAGTACACAACACTGGGAAAGTGGGTGGTGAAAAAGATGAGAGTGCCAGACAGCTCAATAGTACAGCCGACAGGGACGTGTTGGAAGAGAAAGTGGGAGAAACTGAAGTTGAGACTGTAATAGGAAAGGCAATATACACTGAGACCAGCAGTGGGAATGAAATTGAGTCCAATTTTCATGTTTTTCGCTGGCCTGAGGACGTCAGTGGTTCTGGAGAAGGTGGTGGAGATGGAGAGGGAAAAGAAAAGAAAGTCAGCGATGATAAAGAAGGTATCAAGGCTGTAGGTGATAAGGAAAGTGGTGAAAAAGGGGGTGGAAGGGAAGACGGCAATGAAGAAGTTGTATCTGGAGGAAGAGATGGTGTCCAGCTGTCTGTCAGTCAAGATAATCCTACAGTGGAGTTCCCACTGTTTGACAACAGCGAAGAAAGCAGCGATGGGGATGGAAGTTATAAGGAGGGTCGAAGCCTAAGTCCTGACAGTGACGTCGTTGGGGCTAACTCTACTCCGGAGGACAACAAAGAGGTGGACGGTGAAGGTAAAAGAAAGGGAGGTCTGGGCAATGAGGAACACATCGAAGGAGGTGGTAAAGTGGACAGTGACGCAGCTGTAATCGGAGAAAGTTTGCAGCAGTTCTCAAGCGTGGACGGGTTGTTGTTTGGTGCTGCAAGAAGACCCCTGTTGGGGCGTCTCGCCCCCCTGCCCAGACTGACAGAGGGCAACGAGGCCACGGAGGAGGAAATAGAAGGTAAATGTTACTCAATGCCCAGATTTTCCTCAGCAACAGAATAAGCCGTTTAGTTTTTTTTCCCCTCTCACATACTTCTGTCCTTTCACATAAGTGCTAAACTACAACGTTTGTGAGTTTGGTTGCGACATAATCGCTTAATAGACATTTATTCCACAGAACTCTGTTATTGCTAGTGGAAACATTAACACTTAAAGCTGCAATTTTCAATATTTTCATATAAACGGAGGATGAAATGGCTAGATGTAATGTGAAAGGCGTTGGTCTTAGTGATGAGCACACACAGAATTACCACCCAACTCTGCCGTTCTCCTCAGCTCTACGGGGAATTCAAACATCTCTCAGCTCAGTGATTTGGTGGTCCGTTCCGCAACAATCAACCTCGTCTTACAGCCACAGCAGGCAGCCGTTTTCAGCCAAAAAATCTTTGATAAAGCTATTGTATGCTACCTGCACCCCACTACTCGCTACAGAACACATTGGAGCTGCTGAAAAGCCAGATTTCCCCCAGAAGTTGGCAGAGACCCAATCAGAGCTAAAAGGAAAGTGAATATTGGACTCTTGCCAGGGAGCCAAAAACACAACTAACCAACGAATGCAAATGTTATACAACTATATATCAACTTTATAAGGTGATTATATGTCAGTGTTGTGATTACACCTTGTTGTGCTGCCCCCAAGTGGCAAAAAACTAACTTTTAATGTTTAAGGTGTGACACATCATTTCTCTTTGTAAAGTTTGAAGAGCAGTTTGAATCACTGCTGTGATCAAAACTAGTTTGAAATATGTTGTTATGCACTGCTGTTATTTTCAACTCGTAACTTTTTCCTCCCTTCAGCAAAGCACCTTATAACAACAGTTTTAGTGCTATATATATATATATATATATATATATATATATATATATATTATCATATTATATATATATAACTATAAATACATTATAGTGTCAGATGTGCACTTGTCATGGAATCCTTGATATATAAACTAACTTGAAACTAAAATTGTAGAAATGATCATACTGATATGATCTCTGTGTCTTCTTTCCCTCCGTCATCTGTGCTTGGTGACACTCCCACTCTCTACCACTCTCTCTGTTTCGGTCTCTTACCCACCTGGCCCTTCTTCCTCTGCCCCTCCTCTCCCTCAGAGGGAAGCAACAGCAGCCACGAGTCTCGGGTCGGGCTGGTCGCTGGTCTGGAGAGGGAGAAGAGGACAGTCGTTCCTCTGGCTGTCGTCTCCACTCTCACCATCCTCTGTCTGCTGGTGCTGGTGGGCATACTGGTCTACTGGAGGTACACACACACACACACACACACACACACACACACACACACACACACACACACACACAAAGGACAAAAGGTCAAAATCTGCCCATATCAATTTCACCTGTGTACTTTTTTTGTGATGAAATTTTTCTTTCATTGACATTTGTTTCCATACCATGTAACAAACAAGAAACAAAGCCATTCTCAATATGAGTGACAGCAATGCACACACAGTAAAATAGAGTCACCAAAAGAGAAACTAAAACAAAGCAGAAACAGAACAAAAAACATCCCACTTAAGAATCCCCCACCCCCGTATCCAGGCCACAACTCTTAAAGGTCCCATGGCATGAAAATTTCACTTTATGAGGTTTTTTAACGTTAATTTCAGTTCCCCTAGCCAGCCTATGGTCAATGGTGATAGGTGTAAACCAAGCCCTGGGTATCCTGCTCTGCCTTGAAAATGACCAGGGGACCACTAAGGTCTATATAAAAGAGACTTCAGATACAGTATTAGGGGACCACTAAGGTCTATATAAAAGATACTTCAGATACAGTATTAGGGGACCACTAAGGTCTATATAAAAGAGACTTCAGATACAGTATTAGGGGACCACTAAGGTCTATATAAAAGAGACTTCAGATATAGTATTATGGGACCACTAAGGTCTATATAAAAGAGACTTCAGATACAGTATTAGGGGACCACTAAGGCCTATATAAAAGAGACTTCAGATACAGTATTAGGGGACCACTAAGGCCTATATAAAAGAGACTTCAGATACAGTATTAGGGGACCACTAAGGTCTATATAAAAGAGACTTCAGATACAGTATTAGGGGACCACTAAGGTCTATATAAAAGAGACTTCAGATACAGTATTAGGGGACCACTAAGGCCTATATAAAATAGACTTCAGATATAGTATTAGGGGACCACTAAGGTCTATATAAAATAGACTTCAGATACAGTATTAGGGGACCACTAAGGCCTATATAAAATAGACTTCAGATATAGTATTAGGGGACCACTAAGGTCTATATAAAAGCATCCAAAAAGCACCATGTCATAGGACCTTTAACAAAATGTTCACTCCAAAAGGCTTTAAAGGTTCACAGCGACTGAGCTCCACATCTTTATCTCTGACTCCTTCGCCCCATGTACAGGGGCTGTCGATAGCTTTAAATTTCACCTGTGTACTTGACTTCGATTCTGATCTTTTTGTGTCACAGAAACTGTTTCCAGGTGGCTAATTTCTACCCAGATGACAGTGCGTCACCTAAAGTCATATCAGCTCCATCTACACCCCTGCTGCTGGCCACAGGTAAAACACACACACACACACACACACACACACACACACACACACACTTAAGGGATTTTATTACGACGTTATTGTGATCATCAAACACCGCTGAGCCGCAACCCTAAGCACACTTTGGTTCACTCTTTTGTTGCAGACGGTCACGAGCCGCTGTCGGTGAAACAGTTTGTGAAGCATGTCATGGAGCTGCACACCACCAACACTTTCTCCAAGGAGTTTGAGGTGTGTGGAATGTTCATTCTTATAGGATTTGAGCTCAACAAAATGTCTTTTGCGAAACATAAACAGCCTCAAGATAATTTGAAAAAAGATAGATAGATACACAGTTGGGAGACAAAGGTTTAACCAGCATAAAATAAAGGGATTTCTTAGTTCTAGTTCATGTGCATAGGTAGACAGTGCCTCATTTGTCACAGCTCCTTAATGCTCCTCCATATCTCTATTAACATCATGTTCTATAGGGATATCATTCAGCAAGGTGATAATGTGTATCTTCCATGTACAACATGTTGGTTTGGAACTAACCATGGCAGTGCTACTTGGTTATCATCCCAGACTCCAAATTCAAATATGCAAACACATCAAACTGAACACACAGCTTCACATTTGATATGCAGGTTTTAAATAAAAATCTTCCTGTCGCAAGCTTTCAGGCTGTAAGATCTTAATCTCAACTTCTACTGAATTTGATACAGTGTTTTAGAAATGTCTCATGTGGAGTATTGACTTATATTAAAGTGCTCATATTATACTCATCTTCAGGTTCATACTTGTATTTAGAGGTTGTAGCAGAATAGGTTTACATGGTTTAATTTTCAGAAAACACCATATTTTTGTTGTACTGCACATTGCTGCAGCTCCTCTTTTCACCCTGTGTGTTGAGCTCTCTGTTTTAGCTACAGAGTGAGGCATCTCACTTCTGTTCCATCTTTTTTGGGAGTCGCACTTGCGCAGCCCCTAGGTAAGGACTACTAGCCAGTCAGAAGCAGAGTATGAGGGAGTGCCACGCTAGCAGCTAGGCGAGCATTATAACGTGTGTTACAAAGTGACGTACGTTTGTCTCTGAAGTAAAGGCTGGACTACAGTAGAGCTGTTTGGAGCAGTTTGTGAACAGTGTTTTCTGTTGGAGATGGTAAGTCCCTTTGGGATGGACTTTGGGCTTTTTCACTTTTGTAAACCTATAACGTGCACAAAAAAAGATATATAACACGATAAAGGAAAGGGAAAAAGCCAAAAAGCATAATATGAGCAATTTAATGTATTTTAGAACAGTTTGTGGATGAGTTTGAATAGATACATCTGCATGGCATTTGTCACCTGTTTCCTAGCATGAACCTCCTGAGTAACACACACACAGAGATTCATTGAAGTTTACTTCTCCCGTGTAATTGTGAGTGAAGTTTCCCCCAGTTTGTTTCAGTGTCGCTGCCTTTTCTATAGCTGCAGTAACAAACCTACATTTTAAATCAGTCTAAAACCAGAAGCAATATTGACTTGTAAATACAGACAAGCATTTTAGGTATTTAGCACAATCAAAATGATGCCTTACAGGCTAACATGGTTGAAAGCTAAAAGCTCAGTTGGGATTATCAGCACAATTCCTACTTAGCACACCACCTCTCTGTGTGTATCTGAACCCCATATTCCTGTACCTGCACTGACTCCCTGTCTGTCTGTCTGTCTGTCATTTTGTCTCCCCTCCCCCCACACTCCTTTCACCCCCTCCACCACCATCGTCCTGCTTTCTGCATCCTCACCACCCTCCATTAGATTGTCAAAGAATCCTATGAGGTAAGGCACCTACAGTATCACACCTCCCCAGTTGCAGAGTTGTGGTTTTCTTTTCCTTTCTTGACATCTGGTCGATAGACATTTGGATATAAATGTGTCCAAATAGGAGTTTGAGCTATTAAGTCTGAGGCAGAGCTTTCTCTCTGCTGCTGTTCTCTGCTTCTTCGGATTGCAGTCTGAATTGGAAGCCGATTTACAAACATATTTTCAAACTGAGATGGCATTTTACATATTTTGTTAATCTGCATTCATGATAATGTATGATAATGAAATAGAAATGAAAATCCCACCATCCCTGCAGCTGCTTGTTGTCCCACATCTTTATTGAATATGAGGCTTTAATACAGGTCACATACAGTAGTATCAGTCTCTTACATAGATCATGAATCATGACTTGTTCTCCTGTTTATAAAGCCTGAGCACATTTAAACCAGGGATTCATGTAATTGTAATGTAGTTATTTGTCTCACACAATTCTTATGTTGTCCTCCATATACAGATCTTCTTAATTCTAGTTACAACTTCATTCACAAGGGCCTTTTTCTGTTGTTTTGTTTTCACTGTAGACACTTGACTATTGTATTGCAATACTATAGACAGCTATAGACCAATATAATATAAAAAAAACATAACAAAAACCTATTTGTCCAGATGAAAAACAACCACATTGCATGTTCACTCCTTTGACTCCAGTGCTCATTGTGCTTGCTAGCATGTTTAGCTTCCTCTGGGCGACTAACCTAAGTCTTATTTGTGTTTTCTATTGTTTTTCAGGAAGTGCAGGCGTGCACCGTGGAGATCGGCATCACTGCAGACAGCTCCAATCACCCCGACAACAAAAGCAAGAACAGATACATAAACATACTGGCCTGTACGTCCCTGTTCAATATTATTACTGTTCAACGTATTTATGTCTCATTGTAAAAGGCAGCAGTAATGATTAACTGATGAAGCTTTTCCCCTCCACAGATGACCACAGTAGAGTCAAACTGTCCAACAGCTTGGACAGAGATGGGAAATGTGGAGACTACATCAACGCTAACTTTGTAGATGTAAGTATGTTTGTGTCAGCCTTGCGTGCTAATAGGCAGACTGCCACAACAAAGTAGTCCCAAGTCGAATCAAAACCAGAGACAGATTCTCAGTCAGGTTGGTCTTTTCCACCGTTGTCAGAAACGTGCTGTGCATTTTGCACCCAGTGTTTTCTTTAACTACACAGCGGTTTCACTCTGCAGGGTTATGAGCGAACGAGGGCGTACATCGCAGCTCAGGGGCCCCTCCGAGCGGGCCGGGAGGACTTCTGGAGGATGATCTGGCAGCAGAATGTTGGAGTGATTGTCATGATCACCAACCTCAAGGAAAAAGGACGGGTAGGAGGTCACTCTGCCACAGCTTCAGCCACCAGTCAGACACAAACACCGGCTTCTCCACAGAGATCAGATGCATGACGTCTGATCTATACACACACACACGCACATCTGGCAATTTGAGCATTCATATTCCTTTAGATCAGGGGTTTTCAATACGTGAGGCGCGCCTCCCCTGGGGGGCGCCAAAGAGCCACAGGGGAGGCGCGACACGCGAAGAAGAAATAACTGTATGCAGCTCTATTGATATCGGTAATTGTGCGTGCGTGTATTAGCTTTAAAATGCATCGTTTCCTTGTCCCAAGTCAACAGAAGTCAGCATTAAGGGAGGAGACAGGACCCAGCAAAAAACGTAGGAAATATGATCCTGAGTTAAAGTTAGGTTTCACCTGGTCGGGGTCCCAGGCTGCTCCTCTGCTGCAGTGTGACAGACTTGGAGAAATGCCTATCACGCGTTCATGGTTGTCTGTGGAGAGCGAGTTCCCCCAGATCTCCACTAAGGCTATGAAAGTCCTAATCCCCTTCACCTCCACCTACTTGTGTGAGTGTGGGTTTTCCGCACTGACCCTGATTAAAAACAAATACAGATCACAGCTGCAGGTGGAGGACGACTTGCGTTTATTTCTCTCTGCAGTGCAGCCTCATTGTTCCCACTGACAGACGCGGCGTCAGCTGATTTTGCCGGGGCTTCAGTGTCGCTTAGTGTCCACTCTCGCTGTAAAAAGTTGTGCAGCTTCAGGTTTATAAAGGACGCGGTCTGCTGTGGACATGTGTCGTGTTTGAGCTCCGTGTATTTCTGTAGTTTCGGTTTTCCACCTCCGATGTAGATCAGCGTTCAGCCACTTCCCTAAACTTTGTCTCATTCAGAGACCAGAGACCCAACCGGGGCTCTGAGTCTGTCAGACGGTCTGAGATCTACCGTATCAGCAGAGCAATCACGTAATGCACAGCAGGCTACGGTGCAGGTATAGATTATTTTCTGAAATCTAGTGACTGTATTCTTGTAATAGCCTATTATAACTTTATTTTTCACAAAATATCACGACTCCTCCAAACCTCAGAGAACACAGATGGGATGAGTTATATTTTGAATGTGCACATAGGTTTTGAACATGAGCAGAAATCTTGCTCAAACATCTGAAATATTACAGTCCAGGGGTTTATTAATTCATTAAAATGAATGAATGTATCATTGAGGTGAATAATTGTCATATGCACATTTAAGGAGGTTATTTCCCCAACAAAAGATGCAAAAGAGAAGGTAAGAGTAAATGATGCTAAGCTACATGTGTGCTGACTCAGATATAATTAGAAAAGTCGATCCAAAAGGAGAATAAATAGATAAAACAATACAGAATGCCTGAGAGCCTTACTGAAATATTTTCCATTATGTTTTTATATTTGGATTGTAATCTGTTTCCCTTTACATAAAGATATTTCCAGCATATTGATTCAGAAAAAGGTAGAAATAGGTGCATAAACATTCACCAGAATGCAGGAAATTTAGTGTTTAATGCTTAAAATTATATATAATATATTATATATATATATAAAATAAACCCCCCCCCCCCCCCATCATAGCACATGTTAAGCATGTTTTGTTGACTTGTGGATAGGCCCACTGATGTTTAGTGATTTTAAAAGTAGGCTCAATTAGGCCTGCATGAAGTTGGAAATGATTTGCTGTTGCAAAGTATCA